>NC_052481.1:1334628-1408372 GCF_009730915.1 Dioscorea cayenensis subsp. rotundata | reverse complement strand
GCGATCTTCCAAGAAAAAAGTCCCTGAAGATCTAAGAGAAGGTACGCCCCTATTATTAATTCAGTATTTTCTTCTTCGATTGATGCTCAAATTCTTAAATACAGTAATTCTTGTGGCATTAAATTCCTAGGATCTCCCTCTCATAAATCTAAATGGCTAGATAAAATTTTATGCTGGAATGTTAGAGGTCTAGGCAGACCCTCTAAATGTCACTTAGTCAAAGAAGTTATTCTAAATTGCAAAGCTGATATTATTTGCTTCCAAGAATCTAAACTTCAAAACCTCCATAGCTCCCTATGGAGATTAATCGGAGGCAAACGCATTGACTCTTTTGAATTCTTATCGGCCCAAGGTTCTGCCTGAGGTATTATCCTTGCTTGGGGACAGACTCGCAACTTATTGGATATTTAATTTATAAGGGATCCTTTACCATTTCCGATAAATTCACTAATCGTCTTGATAACTCCACTTGGTCTTGCTCCAGCGTCTATGGGCCAAACTCGGATCCATTAGGCCTCGATTTGGGAATGAACTCGTAACCCTAAAAAAATCTCATCTCAACTCCACAGGGTTATTTGTAGCGATTTCAATACGATTTTTTTCCTTAGAAGACAAAAAAATAACTGTATTTCTAATCCTAGAGATATCACCGTATCCCAATGCCTTCTAAGTGAACTCGGTTTTTTTATTGACCCTCCCAAATTAGTGGAAGAAGATTTACCCGGTCCAATGGACAATCTAACCCTATCTAGGGTCCGATTTAATCGACTCCTTTTACTCTCATGATTGGACCTCCTTATATCCCAGAACATCTTAATTTGATCTTCCCAGATTTAGATCGGATTATTCTCCTATCTATCTCGATTTTGGACTACACCTTAAAAGATCCCGAATCTTCAAATTTGAGAAATTCTGGTATACCAACCCTAATATCATCAATCTTATTCAAGAATAGTGCTCGGATTCAAGCCCTGTTGGCTGTGGTGCGTTCATCCTTTCCAAAAAACTTGCTCATTTAAAATCCAATCTTTGCACATGGTCCAAGAACAATTTTTGCGCTTCTAAGATCCTCAAAAGCAGTCTTCTCGAAGAATTACATTCCATTGACATTATTGTTGAAAGTAGACCCCTCTCAGAGGAAGAATCCAACCGACTCTCCCAAATTCGCTCTGAACTTTATAACATTTTAAACCAGGAAGAAATTTACTGGAAACAACGCTCCATGATTACTTGGCTTAGAGAAGGGGACTCCAACACTAAATTTTTTCACCAAGTTGCAAATGGCAGGAGAAATAGAAATCACATACCTCGTATTCTTCATAATGGTATCTGGTTTGACGATAATGTTCAAATTGGTAGAATATTCACTGATCACTATCGCTCTATCTTTGGCACTCCTTTGCCAAATAGATTTCTCCTGGATTGGTATTTTCTTTTTGATTACAAGAAAAGAATTGATTTCTCCCAGCTTGAACTACCTTTCACTCATCGAAGAAATTAAACAAGCTATGTTTAGCCTTAACCCCGACAAAGCTCTCGGGTCGGGGATGGATTCCCTATTTTCTTCTTCCAAAAACATTGGACCATCCTACAAGACAACCTTGTTAAACTTTATGAGGACTTCTTGAAGGCACCATCAACCTTGAGCGCATCAACTCGGATACATATTGCTCTTATTGCAAAAATAATACGCTGGTGATGTGAAGGACTTTCTACCCATCGGTCTTATCAATTCCACTTGTAAAAATAATCTCCAAAAATACTTGCTAATCGCCTCAGTACTGTTATCAGTTTGCTAGTCGATGAATCACAATCCGGATTTATTAAAGGCAGATGTATAGCGGACAACATTGTCATTGCACAAGAAATCATTTTCAACTTACAAAAACATAAACGTCTTGGACACATCTTTAAAGTGGATTTCGCTAAAACCTTCGACTCTCTTGATTGGAATTTCCTTCTCGAAATTCTTGCTGCTAGAGGCTTTGGACCTAAATGGATCTCCTGGGTTCATTCCATACTTAGCACTGCCAAGGCCCAATTCATTATCAACGGATCAACTCAGAGTTACATTCTTTGCAAAAGAGGTCTGAGGCAAGGCGATCCCCTCTCTCCACTGCTCTTTTCCCTCGCCGCTGATGTACTGAGCGCTATGTTCTCCCACGCTCTCAAATCCAAAGTCCTGGTGAGGGTTCCTTTGAATCATTCTGATAACATCTGCCATCTCCAATATGCTGATGACCTTCTAATTTTCTCTACTGGAGGACAAGAAGATCTTCATATCATTAAACTTATCATGTATCTTTATGAGGGTTCCTCAGGCTTAACCATCAATTATTCAAAAAGCTGCCTGTACTCCTCTAACTATGGCTATCAACCTCATCACTCCTCAGCTAGAATCCTAAACTGTTCACGTAGCTGTCTCCCAATCACCTACTTAGGAGTGCCTCTATCTGGTTCGCTCCAGGCTCACTGCTTAGATAGCGAATTACTTATCACTTGGTGGGCGCTTAACGCTCATTAACTCTGTTCTCTCAACCGTCCCTGTTTACTGGATGTTAGTCTTCAAGCTCCCCGCTTGGGTGATCAAAGATATTGATAAAATCCAGAGAGATTTCCTTTGTAAAGGCCCCAATCTGGGACCCAAAGGAGTCAGATTGATTTCCTGGAACAGAATCACTAGACCGCGGGAAATGGGAGGCTGGGGAATCCTTAACCTTCAGACCTTCAATAATGCTTTACTTGGAAAGTGGTGGTGGAAATTAACTTGCAATCCAAATAGCAGTTGGGCCAAAATCATCCACGCTAATTATTTCATAAGTGACACATTCGGAGTCCTTTCTCATATCCCACCCAGAAATAAGTCCTTTTTTTGGGTAGGTGTGACTTCCACATTATTTTCCTTCCGATCATGTATCACGAAATCTATCAGAAATGGTTCTAACACTTCACTTTGGTCTGATCTTTGGCATGCTGGACTTCGTCTCAAAGATTGCTGGCCCGATCTTTTCAATGATTGTACTGTTCCATGGATTACCATCAGACAATTCACTCAGTTTCTAAACAACCCTGAATTCTTATTTCCCACTTCCACCCCCGACATGTTATCTGCTCTTCTTGAAATTATCCCTGATTGCACCCATACTCAAGATGATGTTCACACTTGGACCCTTGATAAAAGTGGCACATTCACTATTAAATCTTTTTATAATTTTCTCATTGATGGTGGAACACGCAGCCCGCTTTATCCTCTTTTCTGGAAAAATCACTGCCCAAGCAAAACCACTCTTTTCTGTTGGCTTGCTGGGGAGGACAAAATCCTCACTCTCACAAATCTCTTCAAGAAAGGTTACAATTTTCAAAATTCCACCGACACCTGTGTCCTTTGCCACAATTCATCTAAAAATCTTCAACACCTCTTCATCGACTATGAATTCTCTAAACGCATCTGGGCACTCTTTTCACAAATTTTAGAAGCAAACTCTCTACCACAGACAATTCCCTCATTGTGGACCACTTGGATACCATCCTTAGTCCCTCAGCACCGAATCCTCTGGGACCTCACGTCCTATGCAATCTTGTGGAATATCTGACTAGAAAGAAACAATCGCATCTTTCAATTGACTGCATCTTTGCATCTCAATATTATTTATAAAATTGCTAACATGCTTCTTTCTTGGTTCTCAACAGCAGCCGACAGATATCAACAAAGTCTCAATGGAGCATCACAATCAATCAAGCGCTCACTCAACTTCTACAGCGCTAGAGCCTCAAATCCTACTGGCGATCCTGACCACGACACTGCTCCGGCATAATTGCTTCTACTACATCTCTAAATAGGCCTGAGATGCTAGACGGTGTCTTTAGCCTGCTTAGACTTTCTTCTACTTTCTGCATCTTTGCTTTCTCTTCTGTACTTTGTTCCCCTCACTTCTGGTGAGAGGATTTAGCACTTTATACTTTTGTTCTCCTTTTAATAAATCAGTGGTTTATCCACTTTTATTAATTAACTCTCCACTGTAATCTAACCTTTTTAGTATTTATAATTAATTTGAGCTCATATTACAACACCAGTTAATGGTCCATTGAAGTTTTAAAGTTCCTTAAATTCAAAGAAATATTTTTTGAAAAATTAAATCAAACCAAAAACTTGGTGTTGAGAATCCAAAGTTTTCTTTTACACTCACTCTTATCGGATGATCAAACATCCCAAATACAAAATTGTAATTTTAAAAATAAAAACAAAAAAAAGCAGGCGGCATCCATAATTCTAACGTAACCATGCATTGATGCATTTTATTGTTATACATAGTCAAACAAGTGCATTACATTGAACTATATCCATCACTAATTTATGTAAAAAATAGGGGGAAAAAAGTTAAATTTGCATCAATCACAAGTGCATATCAATACTAATTTCTTTTAACTAATAAAAGCAAAAATATAGATAGACAAAATATAACAACTATCTACTTATAGAGTTTAATAAGCCAAATATCAACAAAACTAAAATGAGGTTTCATTACAGTAAAACCAGCTTGTTTGGCCATGGACTCAAATTCTTGTGCACTCATCTCTTTACCACCAGGATTATGAGCCAACATGATCATGTCCAGCTGAAGTAGTACACTTTGTAATGCATGTATGCTTTCTGGAGCCATCAGAAGCATGTACTCTACCAGTATCATTTTTCCATTTGCAGGCAAAGCTTTCCAGTAATTTTTCAAGATTTTCAGTCCATGCTCATCACTCCAGTCATGTAGAATCTACTATAAAGTTCAACCCATTATTAATGTTTATTTATATCAATAATAATAAAGGATATATATAGTTTCCTAGTTAATGTTGCAAATGAGATAAAATATTAAATATATAAAAGATTTAAGAAAAAAAGTGTTTACTTAAGAAAAGGTTTAAATAGTACATGAGCAATCGTTCTAATAGATCTCACAACTTATAAAACAAAAAATATTAATCAATAAATAATCTTGCATGTAATTTTTTTTATTTATTTACATATTTATTTTTGTAAATATGCATAACTGTAGTATATGGGTATACCTAGCTACAAATGTGTGTACTTATTTAAACAAAGATATTGTAGTAAATTAAAAAAAAAAATTGAATTCGCTTTGCCTCTTCTATTTATTTATTCTCTTTTCTTCCCTATTATAACACTCTTTTTGATATTTTTTATTCATTAAAAAATATTTTAAAAAAAAGGATAAATTTGAGTATTCACATAGAAAAAGAAAGAAATAAATAAATAATCTAGATAGATATATATATATATATATATATATATATGTATACAATCATCTATGGGACGTTTTCGAAATTGAAATCTACGAACGTTGCTATCAACTGTTGGATTGCGATCCGTAATCCAACGGTTCGTCACTGTTACATAAATGGTCTTACTATACTTATAAATAGTAGCACAGTGAAAAGTGGGATACAACCAAAGCTAATCAACCAAATTAACCCTTCATTAAGTAGCACATTGGGATACACAGTAATTTGATCTGAACCGTTCAATCAATTTATGCACAGAATATGAACAAATCTCAACCGTCAAAACCTATTTCTACTAAACCCACAATAAACTTTTTAAAAACCAAAATTAATCTAATCAACCTAACTAACCCTTCATTATGTCTCACTGTAGCACCTTAAGTAGCACGGTGAAAAGTGGGATGCACAGTAATTTAATATGAACCATTCAATCAATTTGTGCACAGCATATGAACAAATCTCAACTGCTGTCCAACCATATTTCTACTAGACCTACAGTAAACTTTTAAAAACTAAAACTAAACTAATCAAGCCAACTAACCCTTCATTATGTCTCATTGTAGCATCTTAATTAGTACTGTGCTTACCTACACATATTCCTACGAACGTCCACATATAATTTATTTCAGATAAAAATTAATATTAAAATTTAATCTACCCATCACATTTTCAGCTATCATAGTCAAACATTCATAACTTTTTGGATAAGCTCAATTCATTCTTCCCGCATCAACATCCAGCCATTCCTATCCACGCACCTTAATAATAATAATAATAATAATAATAATAATAATAATTCACTAACAAATATAAACATGATAACCAAAGGCGATTTGTCAAAGTGGTAAGGCACCGTTTGGATGCAAACATTGATCCCGGAGGAATGGGGATCACTCCTTGTGGCATATACATGTCCATGTTTAGACATGCACCACATGACATGGGAAAAGAATAAATAGGGAGTACATACCTCTCAAACCCATCATACTCATCCCCTTTATTTTGAGGGAATTTAGCATGCCTAAGGTAATTATTCTTATACCCTTAACAAATAAAGAAATGACATGATATATATTAATTATTTAATTACCCATAATGCCTAATTTTATTGATCTAAAAATAAAATTCAAGTCAAAACTTCTGAGTTGGACATTTTGTTTATTTTTAGTTAAAAAAATAATTAAATCGTATTCTTCAATTAAAAATGTATAAATTTAAAAATTAATTTGAAAAAAATGGATACATCAATAAGTTAAGGTTAAATATTTAATTAAAAAAATATTTCATATGGATAATACTTATTATGGAGGTAGAAATTAAAGCCATTTAATAATTATTTTTTTTATAATAAGATATATTATTTGATTAAAATATTAGATGGCACAAAAATAATTTTACTAAAATTTTCCCTTATACCCTCTCTTATTTTTATATTCATTCCCTCTAATCAAACATTATTTTTGTTTCTATCTCCAATCACCTATCCTCATCCCCATCCCCATCCCCATCCCCATACTCCTATTCCTATTACTTGCATCCAAACGGGCCCCAAGGGACTTCAAATCGTAAAAATAAAAAATAAAAGATAAAAAATATTTATTCTTAATTTTAAAGTTGTGGATTTTGAAGCTATTTTTAATATTTTTTATTTCCTTTAAGCTTTCAGTAAATGTTTTTTTGAACTTAAGAAACTTCAAATCTTCAAAATAAATAAAAAAAATTATTATTCCTAATTTTAAAATCGTTCTTTTACATTTTGAGATGTTAGAGTAATATACCTTTATGTATAACATATATGTATATATATCTTGAATTTCTCTGTTAATACATTCTTTTACATACTCTTGTAATTATTTAGTGGGTTGTTGCTCTAATGAATGAGATTGTCAATTCTCACATTATCTAACATGGTATCAGAGACATGCGACAATCATGCCGTGTTCTCGCCGAACTTCATCCCAATTGTTATAAGTCCGAGATTTTTGCCAATCTTTTGCTCGGCTTTTTGCCTTTTCGAGCGGTCTATTCTTTTTCACCCGACTTCCATTCGGATTGTTGTCATTTCTTTTGCGGATCTAAAAGCTTCCGCTTTTGCACCCACAACTACCTTGCCAACAACATTAAAACTCAACTTGCCAAGCCGTTGCAGCTCTTCCCACCCTCCCGTGGACACGCGCGCAGTCCACCTTCCCCCCTCTTCCTCCACTTTTGCCGCCGCATCACTGAACCCATTACCCATCTCGCCGGTTCGATCTCTAGCCCATCGTTCCCATCGCCTATTACTCATTCCCCCCTCTTGTTTTTCTTTCCTCTTTTTTCAGACATCTTGAGAAAAAAGTGAACACTAGGGAATTCCTATTTTTAAAAACCTTTCCCTTTTTCCCCATCATCACGTGATAATTTGCAAGAGTTTTAGGGCTTAATGGCAAATAATCCATCATGTGAACATTTATTTATTTTTATTTTTGATTTGACTTAAAAAATCCTCAACAATGACACTATAGTGATCATCTATAGTGACAACTCATTGTTCTCTACAAAGTCGAGCACAGTTGCCACACAGTGACACTATCTGTGCATAGTGCTTCCACAATTCTCTATAGTGTCTCGCACCATGGCCTTCTCTTCATCTTCTCTAGGATCTTTTGTCATGTGCCGATTACGCAAACGATTACGGACATATGAAGCGTCAGTGTCCTAAGCTTCAACAACTGCAAGAGCAGTAGTCTCGCCCTAGGCCGTTTTCTTCTGTTATCTCTTCATCCTCCCATGCTGCTTTAGTCTTTGCTCCTGATTTTTCTGCTGATATACTCTCTCAGGTCGCTCAGCTTACCGAGCAAATCCATGATATGAAGCATGATATGCAGTCCCGTACTTCTTCTATGACTGTTGTTTTTAGTATGTCTTCCTGGATTTTAGATTTTAGTGCCACTCATCATATGATTGCAGATGTCTCTAGCCTAGTTTCTATCTCTACCCCTCCCCTAATTTCACATGTTCGCACTGCTGATGGGAGCATTCACCTTATCACGCAGTGCGGTCGTATTCAGTCCATCTCATTTTATATTCCCGATATCCATCATGTTTCTGGCTTAGCTCTAAAACTTATCTTGGTTAACCAGCTTACTGATCATGGTCTCACAGTCACTCTTTCTTCTTCTGCTTGTTCTGTGGAGGATCATCTTATAGGCCAGAGGATTGGGACCGGGCGTAGAATTGGCGGACTTTATCACTTAGACCATCATCATCTTCCCGCTCGTCAACCTTCTGCAATTGTTGCATTTGTGTGTTCTCTCGAACGTTGGCATAGTCGCCTCAGTCACCTGTCTAGTGCTCGCTTAAAACTCTTAACTACTTCAGGTAGTCTTAATTCTATTTCTACTACTTCTTTACATCCATGTATGGGTTGTCAGCTAGCTAAGCACACAACTCTTCCCTTCTCATCACGTGAATCTCTTTTAGAATCTCCTTTTGACCTTGTTCACTCTAATTTTTGGGGCCCAGTCCCACTCTCATCTCTTGGAGGTTTTTCCTACTATATTAGCTTTATTGATGATTTCTCCCATTATACCTGGCTTTACCAGTTGCGTTCTCGCTTTGAGGTCTTTGTCATTTATTCTCAATTTGCACAAATTGTATATACTCAGTTCGGCATGAGGCACATGAGTATCTCTCTACATCCTTTTGCGAGCTACTCTATACTCATGACACTCTGGCTCAGCAATCATGTCCTTACACACAACATCATCATATCTTGGACACTGATCGTGCTTTTCTCTTTTCTTCCACTGTTCCTCAAACAATTTGGGCTGAGGCCATTCCTACCTCCGTCTATCTCATCAATAGAACTCCTTCCACCACTCTTTCTGTTGTCACTCCTTATGAGCATCTTCACTCTCAATCTCTCTCTTATGGTCACCTTCGCACTGTTGGTTGTACTTTTTTTTGTCCTTTTACCTACTGTTGAATAAACCAAACTCTCTCCTTATTCCGTCAAGTGTATTTTTCTAGGCTATAACTCTGAACACAAGGGCTATCTCTGCTAGGATCCTCTATCTCATCGTCTTCGTATTTCCCATCACGTAACTTTTCTTGAAGACACACCTTTCTTTTCTTCAGCCTTCCTCTAGTGCATCCTCTTTCCACCCTCCAGTAATTATTCCGGGTTCTTCCGTTATTGCCAATTTAGTGCCTCTCTCGTAATCTCCAATGACACTTGTTCTATTCATCCATCCTCTGGTTGCACTGATGGTTCTAGTGATTCGCTTCCTCTCCCGTGGCTCTCTCTTTTGCTAAAGATGCTCATGATGCCTCCCGGTAGTTAACCAAACCCTATTTGCCGTCCTCCTTCCCGGTATGGACTTTCTCTTTCCTCTACTTACTGCCAAGAGTTCCAAGCCTTCCTTACTACTGTTCACTCCCATTCTAAGCCACAGTATTATCACAAGGCTATGATTCATCCCCATTGAGCGGCGAGGCTGTAACGGAGGAACTCGATGCCCTTCAACACATGCATACCTGGAGCTTGTTCCACTTTATTCTGGTGTTACTCATATCAGCTGTCGATGGGTTCATCGGGTCAAGACCTGTGCTAATGGTAGCATTTAGCGTTATAAGGCGCGTCTTGTTCCTCGTGGTTTCAATTAGGAGTATGTTATTGACTATGAGGAGACATTTGCTCCTGTGCCCAAGTTGACTATTATTCGTGTTTTTTTTTCGCTATTATAGCCACTCGTCACTGACCACTCCATCAGTTAGATGTGACTAATGCCTTCTTACCTGGGGATCTCTCTAAAGATGTTTATATGACTCCTCGTCCTAGTTTCTCTCATCCTCCTTAACATGTTTGTCATCTTTTCGGGCTATTTATGGACTCAAACAGGCTCCTCGCTCCTGGTTTAAGCATTTTCGTTGTGTGGTTCTTGCTCTTTGTTTCACTGAGAGCTCTCATGATTATGCGCTCTTCACTCGGCAGACTCCTCGAGGCCTCATTATTTTTCTTCTTTATGCTGACGATATGGTTATTTCTGGTGATGATGCTGATAATATTTTTTCTCTAAAATAACGGTTACACACCAAGTTTCAAATAAAAGACCTTGGAACTTTTTGTTACTTTTTAGATCTTGAGGTCGCTTATTCTCATCGAGATTATTTGGTGTCTCAACAAAAGTACATTTCTGATATTTTTCGATGAGCTGGCATCACTGATCTCCGTACTACTTCTACTCTTATTGAGTTACATCATCGTCTCTCCTTTTCTGATGGTGAATTGTTTATTGATCCTACCCGCTATTGAGTACTTGTGGATGCTTGTTTATTTGACCATCACTCGCCTGATATTGCGTATGATGTTCACATTCTTAACTAGTTTGTTAGTAACCCCGATCTACTCATTATGCTGCACTTCTACGGGTTCTTCGTTACCTCCGTGGCACTATCACTTGATCTCTACTTTTTTTTGCCACGTCTTCGCTTAAGTTGAGTGCATCTCGTGATCGTCGATTAGGGCGATTGATGCTCTTGATCGAGAGATCTACAACTAGTTCCTGCGTTTTTCCTTAGAGATTCACTTATCTCTTGGAAAAGATAATCCACTATTTCTCTTTTCGTTGATGAGGCTGAGTATGGTGCTATATCCTCCACTGCTAAGGAAGCTCTTTGGTTGTGTTAGATTTTGTTGGACTTTGGTGTCTCCACATCTGCCTATACTCCTATCTATTATGATAACCAGAGTGCCATCAAAATTGCTACCAGTCCTGTGTTTCTGAGTGCATGAAGCATCTTGAGGTCTCTCTTCACTTTGTTCGTCATCATTATCTTGCTGGCATTATTCTTTTTTATTATGTTGCCTCTCCGACTGCTTGATTTTTCACTAAAGGCACATACTATCGCTCGATTTCGGGTTTCTAGTTACCGACTCTCGGGTTTATGACCCCGTGAGTTTGAGAGGGCGTGTTAGAGTAATATAACTTTATGTATAACATATATGTATATATATCTTGTATTAATCTGTTTATATATACTTTTACATACTCTTTGTTAGTTCCACCGATGTGGTTTGTGATTTAAAGAACACTCAAACACTCATGCAAGCACACACAAACCAAAAACAAGAAGGAGACACACAAGATTGGTAACCCAGTTCGGCATCCACTCACCCTACGCTGCTGGAGGGCTAAGCCCGAAGATAAACAATCCACTAAAAGAGGTGAAACATAGATGAGTACAAACACTTGTCACTCACTCTCTCAACAATGAAGATCACTACCCTCGCTAGATTATCTAGTGTTCACACACTCTTCTCCACACGTGACACACACAATCTCAGAGCAGAGTAGCTTACATAGACGCCTTAACGTCCCCAAATACATCACATACCTCTTTTTAGAATCTCCGCGGCTACTAATTTAAAAAACTTTCTAAAATTAGTCATGCAGACTCCCACGTTGTAACATGAATTACAACATGGCCCTAACTGCTGACTTGACTGAGTTCTGGTTACGTTGCGGATGACCTCAATACCCATCAATCTCCCGGTCATGCTTAGTCCGAGTCGATGCGACCAAATCTCCCGATTCGATCGCGGCAACTAGCCTACCTCCTCAGTTTCTCATCACGCTGTCCCCTCGCAGGGGCGTACATCCTTGTGCGTATTCACGAAACTTACCAAACTTGATCTTCAATTCACTCAAGTTTGGTCTTCAAATCTTCCAAGAAAGATCTTCAATCAATCATCTCAATCATGCCAACAATAGGCATATCTTTAAATCTTGCCTTTAATAGTCTTCAATCATCCTCATTAAGGTTTCTTCAAATCATACCATCAATAGTATTCAATCATACCATTGATAGATATTTCTTCAATTAAGCTCCATCCATATTTAGTCTCAAATTAAATCACCTAAATATGGTCTTGATATGATCTTGTCTTCAAATTGCAACACATTGCCAAAAATAGCTCTACAAAGATCTTGAAGATGTTTTCCTCCAAGCCAATATTTCTTTCCATGTCACCATACTTTGCCATGTAATCATTCATGCCACATCATATAGGTTGTCACATCATCTTGACTATGTGTCAAATCATGCCAATAATAGTGCGGTTGCACTAATACTCTTGTATCTATTTATTGGGTTGTTGCCCTAATAAATGTGATTGCCAATACTCACATTATCTTACAGGAGAAAATGAATATCTTATATATCATGGATCACAACCAAGTATTATTTTCTATATACCTTTGAAAAACTTATTTCGATCACCACATGTATATGAATTCTTCTCTTCTTTGGAGAAAAATTGAATTTTCAAAGGATTAGGGTCATCGCCTGTATATTAACTTTATTCTTTATGGTAAAATTGAATTTTTTTAAGATTAATCTTCAAATATTATCTAGTAGTGGCAAAATTGAATTATTCCTTTTTTTGTTTTTGGAAAAATTACCAATGACCTTTTTGTCAACCGACGCTCAGGTCCCCGGTGAGGTCACTTTGCAATTGGTAAAGAATCGATTTGCTGGTTGAGGATGCATGTCTGAGAGCTATGAGCATGAACTATAAATAGTCTTTTATACCCATATGTGTGCAGACCCCACAAATAAGCCGAGTTACATGATGATCCTACCAATCTCTCATCTCGGCAAGAAACTCTTTTTTTTTCTTTTTATTTTTTTTTAAATCGACTTTTCTTTTTATAACATTTTAGTGTCTGCATTAATTAATTTTTCTCAGTGGAAAAATTGAAAAATTAATAGTAATATGATAATGACATGGGTATCCACTTTTTTATATAGAAAAACGGAGGTTTTTATATAGTCATGATATTCGGGTAAATATCTTGAGTGGGTACTGTATTATGGTCATTTGTTATTTTGAGCATCGAACTTCAATTTATATTATTTTGGTCACTCAATTTTAATTTGTGTTAACCTAGAGGGTAGCAAGGCGATTTCAAAGAGAATTTGATGATGTGTACTCAATGATTTACCATGTTAATACCAGTTTGCTGGGCCATTATATGCGTGAACATGAAATGTTCTCGAAGAGAGCAATGTGGCCAATTTTATTGACACTGCACATCCCACATTGCTTTCTTTGCTGGGTGGTTAGTTGGTTTATATTTTTTTTCTCCAGGGGTTGCAAATAGCCTTCGACGGTTGTCATTGCTTTCGGGTACTGTGGTGATGATGATCAGATGATTCTGGTAAAAGTATTGTATATCACACTTTACAATGTGCAACTATTACAATATTGTTCATCTCATTTTTAACAGTACATAACATTGTTTGAAACATTGTTGATGGTTACTATTGATGAGAAAATAAATGTCCTTGTTAATGGGAGTAAATAACTTTAATAGGGCAAAAGTGTTTTATTATAGTATTTTTAAAATTTTTAGAGCTTTAGTGACAATCTTAATATTTTTCTAAAGCTTATATGTTAATATGAAATGGAAGGAGTAAATCACAACTTTAATTTCTATCTTCAATTCACCAAGTAACTATTATAAAGCTTTCAAAAATTTCAAATTCCCGCTATATCTTCAAATACCTACTATCTTTATTCTATTCGCAAAAAGTAAATTTAAAAACTATTCTGAAATAGTGATGAAAAAAATTATATATATATATATATACACAATTAAATCCCCGAGTAAAGTCAATTGTTATATTATGACCAATATCGGGCTACTTTCAATAGATAAGGTATTCACTCTCATACAAAAGATCGGGCGTTCATATATCCCGCTCAATGAATAATGCATTGTAAATAAGGGTTTATTGTATTTGTGCATAAATATAAGAGAGGGTTTGCAATTTGATCACATACCA
This sequence comes from Dioscorea cayenensis subsp. rotundata, assembly GCF_009730915.1. Lineage (NCBI taxonomy): Eukaryota > Viridiplantae > Streptophyta > Magnoliopsida > Dioscoreales > Dioscoreaceae > Dioscorea > Dioscorea cayenensis. Next base: position 1,394,245 of record NC_052481.1, on the reverse strand, counting down.
CTACACTTGTTGTATTTGTGGAAGAAAAGTTGCGTGATGCAAATATCTAATGACAAATGAACATATATGACTAGTCAAATTGTTCACATTAAACACTTTCCATTAAAATAATAAATAAACAAATGAAAGACTTTGAATGGTAATCTTTGCCAGAGTCATCGTTTCTACTTTTCTACATATATACCGCATCTAGTTATACTTTTCCATTGAAAATCATGAAAAAATCTCAAAGAATCTTATTAAACGAAATTTATTTATTTTTACCTCACAATGGTAGTCTTTGCCAGAGCCATTGTTTCTACTTTTATATATATATATATATATATATATATATATCGCATCTAGTTATACTTTTCCACTGAAAATCATGAAAAAAATCTCAAAGAATTTTATTAAAACAAAATTTATTTATTTTTACCTCACAATTTGGCTTATATAAGCAAATTAATGCGTATCCAATCACAATAAAATAAAATTTTAATCAACTAATTAAAATAATTTTTAAAAATCCCCATCTCTTCGCTTATAACCTTTCTCCACTCTATATAACCCTCCATCTCTTCACACCACCACCACCACCACCAACACTACCAACATGGCCACCGCCAACAACACCGTCTCTAATGCCACCGACGAGCAAGCCTTGATCAAAGCCCTGCAGCTCCTCAACTCCTCCATCCTCCCCATGACCTTGAAAGCCGCCATTGAGCTCAACCTCTTCAACATCATCTCCGCCGCCTCCCCAACTCCCTCTCCGCCACCGAAATCACTTCCCTCCTCCCTTCCTCCACTCCTTCAACCCCAATCATGCTTGACCGCATCCTCCGCCTCCTCTCCAGTTACTCTATCCTCATCTGCTCCCTCTCCACTGACCCCATCTCCGGCGCCACCACCCACCGCTACGGCGCTGCCCCCGTCGTCAAATACCTCGCCCAAAATGAAGACGGCTTCACTCTATCCGCTCTAGGCCTGATGGACCAAGACAAGGTCCTAATGGAAAGCTGGTACTATCTTAAGGACGCTGTCCTTAACGGAGGGATCCCTTTCAAAATGGCTCACGGCATGACTCCGTTTGAGTACCAAGGCACTGATCCAAGGTTCAACAAGGTCTTCAATGAAGCCATGAAGAACCATTCAGGCATCATAATGAAGAGGATTCTGGAGAAGTATAGAGGGTTTGATGATGTGAATGTCCTTGTTGATGTTGGTGGTGGTGTTGGTGGTACTCTTGCTCAAGTTGTTGCTAAACATAAGCATATTAAGGGTATTAATTTTGATCTCCCTCATGTTATCTCTCAAGCCCCACTTATTCCGGGTATTTCTCTCTCCCTCCCTCGCTGATCTAATCAGTTTCATGTTTGTTTTAATTACCAATATTAATAAATTACATCAGGAATATGCTCTCACTTTTTATTTGAGTTGAGGTTCAAATCTGTCTCTCTGAAATGATAAAATATTTTACATAAAGAACCTGATATCAATACTCAATAGACTAATTGACTTGAGGGATGGTTGAACAGGCTCATAGATTGGAAAAAGAGGATGAAAAGTACAAATAAGATTATATAAAAATAAAATAGTAAATTCAAAAAACTATAAATGCCTTCGACATTTTATTTTAAAAATAGAAATTTATTGAATATATAAAATCTTGTAGGAACCTATTGAAAACATTGAAGGTCGACCTATAGTTAGTTTGCACATTAAATTAGGATGTAGCAATAATAGAAGTGTATTTTTTTTACAAAAATAATTTTAGTAAATATTGATGTTTTGGAAACTATATATACATATATTCACAAGTCTTAAATGTTTTATGACCAAATTGTTTAGGGCACACGACTCTCATGCAAAAGGTCAAGTCCCTTTCAATGTAAAATTGAAGTGTAATAATAAAAACTATATATGTTTAAGGTAATTTGTTCACATTGTCCAGGTTTTAAATGATTTTTATTTGTTATGTGTTTTGACAAAGGCGTGGAGCACATTGGTGGAGATATGTTTAACAATATTCCAAACGGAGATGCCATTTTGATGAAGGTGTGTCTCTCTTTCTTCATTTCTTTATCATAAAAAAAAAGAAGAAAATATCACAAGGGTATAAAGATAAATATATGTATTTAAGTATTTTATAGGAATATGGACATTTCTAACTGGATATATTAATATTTACAACTATGCACTCTTACAATAATAAATATATAAATTAAAAAAAAAACAGAAAACAAGATTATATTATATGATTATTAAAAACAGTACTAATTTCAATGAATTTGTAAAATAATATTGATTAATGTTTTTGTTCTATAAATTGTGAAATCTATCAGAATATTTGTGCAAGTTTTGATTTAAAACTTTGCTTGAATTAGTATTTCTGTATAATAATATGTTAACAAACAAACATTAGTAATAAGTTGAACTTGGAAGTGGATGGAAAACCCTCATCTTTTTGTAGCTTGTATACATTAAATTATTTAATATGTATATTTAACCAATTAAGCTTATGTTCTTTTTTATTAATATAAATAAATATTAATAACGTGTTGAATTTTTCAGTGTATTCTACATGATTGGAGTGATGAGCATGGGCTTAAAATACTCAAAATCTGCCGGAAAGCTCTGCCTAAAGATGGAAAAGTGATATTGGTAGAATGCATACTTCCGGTGGCTCCTGATAACACAAATGTGACACAATATTTGTTTAATTTGGATATGGCCATGTTGGCTCATAATCATGGCGGCAAAGAGAGAACTGCACAAGAGTTTGAATCAATGGCCAAACAAGCTGGTTTTTCTTCAATGAAACCTCATTTTAGTTTAGCCGGTGTTTGGCTTATTGAACTCTATAAATAAATAGTTTTTATATTTTGTGTATCTATGTCTTAATTTGTTGAGTCTTAAACTTTATTTTAGTTTAGCTGGTGTTTGGCTTACTGAACTCTATAAATAAATAGTTATTATATTTTGTCTATCTATGACTATTGAGTTGCGTTTGTGATTAGGTTTGCAATGGGACGGGACAGGGAGTGGTGTCTACCTCGCACCCTGCCTCACCTTACCCAGATAGTGGTATTCTAAATACTATAATCGCTACCACAGATTTTCTGTTCTCGCCTCATTTAGCCATTTTTTTCTTTTTTTCCTAAAGCAACTTATAAACTAAAATTCTAAAACACACAATTATTATAATTGAGTGGATATAATCTTATTTATTTTGATATGCAAATTGAAAAAAATCTAAATGAAATATATATTTATATATATGGACATATAAATAAATTTTTATCCGGTGTGGTGTGGCAAGGTAAGGTAAAACCAAAACCGCACCCCCTCCTTATAAAGAAGGGCAAATTTTTGAGGTAGTCACTTTGTTTTAGCCAGTTTTCACTTTGATCACTTTATTTCAATTTGTTTCAAAGTGGTCATCATAAATCGATTTCATTTCACCAAGAGGTCACCTTTGGATTTTCGGTCAATTTTATCTGATGTGGCAGTCAGAGATGCTACATCACATTAAAATAAATATTTTTTAATGCATACCTGGGCTAGACACGTCAGCCTCAGTCCAAGTCATGTTTAGACAATCTACTAAGCATCCACATCATGAAAGAGGGGAAGCAAATTAACTTTGATGCTAAGTAGATTTTCTTAACATAATGTGGACTAGTGCTGATGTGTCCTGTCCAGCTGGGCATTAAGAACTGTTTTTTTAATGTGATGTGGCATCTCCGGCTACCACATCAGATAAAATTGATTGGAAAATCCAAAAGTGACCTCCCAGTGAAATGAAATTGATTTATGATGACCACTTTGATACAAATTGAAATATAATGTCTAAAGTAAAAATTGGCCAAAATACAGTGATCTCCTAAAAAAAGTTACCCTAACAAAGAATCCCTTCTTGTTCTGTCTCGTGCCCTGCTCTCTAACAAAATAAATTGTCCTATTCAGGGTGGATAGGATAAAAAATGATCACTTTGTGCCATCTTTGACGGACAAAAAATCCACTATCGGTCCCTGAACTATTTCCGATGATTATTTTAGTCCTTAATGAATTTTAATAACTTATCACTCTGGTTCTTAAACTACAATCATATTTATTTTAATTTTTTATTAAATGTTATCACACGACAAATTTTCAGTATATTAAATTATTTTAATTTTTAATTTAACTCAAATATCATTAAAGGACTAAGTATTTTATGATTTTTATCTATATTCATTCAAGTTTTAATGCATAAATTTAGAATATATATACATATATAAAGATACATAATTAACTATACACCATTATCTAAAAAAATTATAATTTTGTATCCACAAGGAAAATCAATAATATAGTGATTTATTTAAAAAAAATACTATTTTATCTCCATATTTTCACTACACTGTTGCTAAAATATAACACAATATAATATTTTTTTTTAAATGATAGATTTCACTGCATATACACATAAATGATATTGGTGTTTATGACTAATGAGGTGTATCAAAAATTGTTCCATGGGTGTGCATATAATTTTTTTTTAAAAAAATAAAGCAAAATATTTGATGCTAAAATGGACCATAATGCAAAATAATAATAATAATAATAATAATAAGGGAAAATTATTTAAAAATCTTTATGAAGTTTCATTTATCCTCGGTATCCCTCTCTGACATTTGCACTTCCTATATAGTCCCTCCTTTCTACACATCTTCGCTTTTAGTCCCTGTCGTGACACCTGTTAATGAGTTTTCTCTCAAATGGCAGAATTGCCCCTCTCTTTTGTCTCCCGGCTAATCATATCAAATGTTTGGTAAGTAATTTCAGAAGCTTTTATCTTCATCCTCTTTTAGAGTACTTCATCTTCATCTTCATTCTCTGTCTCTTGTTCTTTTTCTCCTTGTCATTGTTCTTCTTCTTTGCCTCCTTCTTTCTGTTGTTCAAGTAAGCAACATCTCCATTCCTATCATTAATTTTATCGGGGGTGTAGTTCAGTTTTGGTTACTTTCTCTTTGTGTGTTTTTCTTTTAACCTATGGGTTTCTCCAATGTTTACGCAAGTGTTAGTCATCATGGAGACATTTTGTGACGTGGCTCATTTCAAAGACGAAGAACGGCTACTATAATTCACGGTCCTCATCGCATGGGAGGTTGTTGGGGCCGGGATATGTGAGCGGTGGTCACTGGACTCTTCTTGGGTCACTGTGAAGTTTGTGACACCTGACTCATACGGCACGGTTTGCCCAATTAAGTCAGATGCAAATTTCCAACGCGATAAAGCCACATACACCACACTTTTAAGAAGAGTGTGGTGGACATCATCATTGAAGAAGTCAGTGGGGCAGCGGAAGCAACCATTAATAGCTTCTTACCACTATCGCAATTCAACAACAAAGATAACTCTTATTATGTCGTGTGTCATCCTAAGTATTATCACTACTTTTCTGTGTAGTTGTATATGTTTATGTGTATCACAATATCTTTCATGTGCGTTATATGCATTTCATGTGTATTATACGCGTGTTATGTGTATTATATTGATTTCATGTGTATTACTTTGCATTTTACTGTGTATTATTCTTGACTTGTTCCCTACCTTATGCGTTGGCATCCACAAGGAGTCAATCTCCAAAAACATGAATGCGGACATGGAGACATTTCTATCCCAACATCCTCCTGCAGGTGCGTTCAGTATTGCTTCATTTTCACAAACATCTGATGGATCGACATTTCAAGTAGGACAACGGTTTGAGAGTGTGAATAAGTTCAAAGATGCATTGTGCAGCCACGCCATACGGCACAATTTTGACTTCACATTTATAAAAAAATAACAGAATTCGCTTGATTGTAAGGTGTGCTTCTTCGGATTACCAATGGCGTGTCCATGCATCTAAAGAGAGGATCGATGAGACATTCCGAGTGAAGACTATGCAAGTGACGCACACTTGCGGTGGGGTATCGGTACGACAGTCCACCCGGAAGTGAAGCACACTCAATAAGGTGAGCTTCCATGTGTAATACTCCCTACTTTTTGTGTATTACTCGGAGTTTCTGTGTTAAATCATGCCATTTATGCTTATTATTTTTATTTCTTGTGTAATATTTTTTTTACCGTGTAATATCATGCAATTGCTATGTATTATTCTTATTTTCTATGTAATATCAGGTCATTTTCTCTGTAATCCTTTCTGCACACAAGGTTTGTACTCAGTTAACGTGTATGTTCACAGGTTCAAACTTATGAATATGATGGTTGATAGATGTGGACAATCAAACATGTGGGATACGCATCTTTGTCCGGAGATACACAAAAAGGTTGAACTGATTATTAAAGATAACAGGTTATTGAGGGTGGGTCGTTCAACGTCTGACACTTATGAAATAGTTGATAACGACAGCAATGCTGTCAATCTACGGAACCGGAAGTGTTCTTGCAGAAAATGGGAAGTCCATGGCCTCCTGTGCAAGCATGCATGTACGGAGATTGTGCAAACAGACATGAACATGCACAGTTACGTGGCTGATTACTTCATACTTTCATAGTGGAATGGTACAGCCGTGCGTATGCTGAACCTATATACCCAATCCCTGACACCAATAAACCATGTGATGAACACCAAGAACTACGAATCCGTCCCCCGATCGCTAAAAAATGACCTAGACTTCCACGAATGAAGAGAATCGAGTCACAAGGATTTGAAGCCCGCGAGTTAAATTGTAGTCGATGCTACGAACCTGGCCATAACCGGCGATCGTGTAACACAATCATAGCAGACTGAACTATTGGACTAGTGTTTTTGTGTATTATGTGCATTCATACGGTTTTGGGGATGTTTAATATGATGTTTTTTTTTAAAAAAAAATCTGATATTTTAAAGAATGGTGCTACATTCAAATGGTTTTTGTGTACAATGCTGATTTTTAAAGAATGCAACAAATGTAGTTAAAAAAGAAATGTTGTCTCATGAGCAGTTTATTGTGCATTATACATACGTACCAGTGTAATATATTAGGTTTATTTGTATTATATCGGTTTTTCTGAGTATAATACGCTTTTGCTTTTTTCTTTTCTTGTGACTTCACATTAGCATTTTCAAAATCCTACATATGTTAATTATATTTACATTAATTAAAGTGAATGTCTGAAAAATTCTTGGTGAGATATGCAACAATCAAGTAAATCGAAAAAACTTAAAGTTTGACATGACACAGTTATCATGGAATCCACAACCTTCTCATCTAAGATATCTTCGAGTATATTTCAAGACGAGGCTTGAGTGGCCTCCTCATAACAATCACTTCTTTTTTTGGATTGTGTTACTCTTACAATTGTTCCCTAATTTTGATGGATAAAGGGGTTGTAGGCCAATTGTTTGTGCCTCACGGTCGGGACTCCTTCACACCCAGACAAATAGAAGCTCTAAGATTTTGTTCTCATCTTTAAAGGCCACTAGACGAATTTCTCATTAGAGAAAGGTTAGGCTTTATTGCAAGGAATGATCTTTGGTGTGTTTTTTAACTGGAAAATCATTGATTTTGAAATGATTCCAGGAAGATAATTCGCCTATTAAAATAGATGTATGATTTTGTATTCAAAAGGATGTCGTATTTGAGTGCATCCACATGGATGATGATTTTGAGTGAGAGGAAATGATGTTCAGGTTGATACGCTTGGTATGTACATTATCTAAGTGCCTACTTCACAATCTGCTTCTTGGACATAGAACCTCCCCTCCTCTTGACATTCTGCTTCCCCTCTTGCCATGGCAAGCGGGGGCCAGCCACCCCCTCCCACCTCCCGTCCCAAATCATGGTCTCAAATTGCCTCCTCTATGACACAAACTTTAGAAAATTCCCCACTCCATAATGCCCAGCTTTTAAGTAAACTCAAAGCTTCCACCTGTTGCTTTGTCCATTTGGATAAAGATGCTATCAACAGAGGTCGTATGAAGTTCCAATATGCTCTCTATGGAAAATTGTTTGGTAAATCACCTCCCTTCGAGCAAGTCAAGTTGTCGCTGCTGGATAAATGGAGTAATATTGGTGAGGTTTTCATTTCTGATCTCCCTAATGGTTTTTTACTGATCAGATGCTCTTCTGAGCAAGTGATGCAGCGTCTCCTTCTCGATGGGCCCTGGTCTATAAACGGCATTATACTTCAATTGTCCCCATGGAAACCCTTCTTTGAACCAAGCTTTGCTAAGCTTAATTCTGCTGCTATCTGGGTTCAGTTTCACAACTTGCCTGTTGAATGTTGGGATGGTGAAACCATTGAAAATATAGCAAGTAACTTTGGAAATCTTATAAAAATAGATGATTTTACATCCACATTGGCAAGGTCCAAATATGCTCGTGTATGCATCGAAATAGACTTATCTAAACCTCTCTGCAGAGGTTTCTGGATCGGAGATGATGTTCATAAGGTTTTTGTTGTCGTGTTGTATGAGCGATTACCGACATTTTGCTACAACTGTGGGCTTATTGGGCATGGCAGTAAGTCTTGTAATCGATCACCGTCGTCTGGGGTTGGTGAGTCTTCTTTGCCCTCTCGTGATGCATGAAAGCCGGTAGAGAATACCTCCCAGGTCTCGCATGACGCTGATCAATGCATGGACTCTGCTGATCCTATTTTTGTCCCTGGTGCTGATGATAACCCGGAATCGGAGTTCGGGCCGTGGCTTCTGGTTTCTCGCCGGTGTGGCTGAGCTCGGGGGCGTGGTGGTGGCGCTATTCATGCTGCTCACGTGACCTCAAGATCTGCAGCCGGTCCGGAGACTGAAGACACTGAGTCCCGAGGCACCGCCTTGCACCGCTTACGTGGCGGCTCCTGAGTCGTTGGCAGTGGGCGGCCCTCCACTATGCACGCATCCCATGATGGCGTTATTTCTGAAGCAGTTGCAAATCCTACTGATCAGTATCCTGTGGCAAATTTAGCCATTGATCTAAGCATGGAGAACCCCACCAACCGCATTGAAAACAACCCTTCTGATCCTTCCCAATATTCTCCTGTCTCGTCTAATCCCGGAGTCCCCATGCTGCATGACTCTTCATTTTAAAACACCCTTCTAAACAATTCTCGAGACAATCCACCGTCCTATCCTCCCACTCAAAACACTACTTTTCGTAACTCCCGAGGAGCCACTAAGATGAACTGCCTTCCTAGATCCACCTCCCCTCCTCCTATCATGCGTACATCTGTTCCGAATGTTTCTCTCCATTCCCCTCCCCCTGGTCACCTGCATAACTCTCTTGTTTTTCAAGTCTCTTCTGCCCTTGAATCCAGCGAAATGGAGGAAGACAGTGAAGATGAGGAGGGTTCAACTGATGATGACGACGATGTAATTCCAGATGAAGCCGAGGACTGCCCTGACGACTCTATGACGCTGGTTCAGTATCAGGAGGAGGTCAGACGGGAAGCCCTCATCAGGAAAGGGTCAAACACAAATGAGATATCGCCTAAGAAGGGCAGGATGGATCCTGAGGGATCTGGTCATTGTTGATTTGTGATCTCACCTTCTTTCTTTAAGGAAGTATCTTTCTTTTTTTTCATAATTTGTTTCCCATGAATCTAGCTAAAATTCTTTGTTGGAATTGTAGGGGTATCTCCGATCGGGATACTTCTTCTCGGCTCTTCAGACTCATCAGAAAGCTTAAGCCCCTCTTGGTTTGCCTTGATGAAACCCGCACCAACTCTACCCGGGTTGAGCGTCTCTGCAAGTTTATTCCTAGGCTCTGGGAATGGGCTGCGATTCTCACTAACGGCTATTCAGGTGGCATCTTTATCCTTTGGAATTCGTCCATTGGTCAGGTTAGGCTTATCGCTGTCTCTCGTCGTGTTTTACATTTAGTGGTCTCCTCTTCGTTTACTAAAACCCTTCTCATTTTGGTGGTTTATAACTCTTCTCGCTGTTCCTCTCAACGTTTTCATTGGCATGAACTTTCTAAGCTTTCTTCTTTAGCGCTCACGTGGCTTATCTTGGGAGACTTTAACTCTATTCTTTCCAGAGATGAACACAAGGGGGGCCCTTTCACTCATTATAGTCGTAAATCAAATTTTTTCAACGATTTTATTAATAGTAACAACCTCTTGGATCTTAAATACGCCGGTTCCTCTTACACTTGGTGCAACAATCAACACGGCTCTGCTCGTCGTTGGGCCAGGCTTGATCGGTGCCTAGTCAATCTTGAGTGGAATGGTATTTTTAAATCCTATACTCTTACTCATCTTGCTCGTTCTTTTTCGGATCACTCCCCTCTTTTTCTCACAATTAATTTATCCTCTACCTATAAAAAGAAAATTTTTCAGTTTGATAATTTCTGGGCTGATTATCTAGGTTGTCATGATTGTGTTCGTGATGCTTGGGATTTTTCTCCGCACGGTAATCCCATGCATATTTTTACTCATTTTCTTTCTCGTACTAGATCTAATCTCAATTTTTGGTCTCGGTCGGGGGTGAATAACTTGGATGCTGCCATTTCTAAAGTTAAAGCTGATATTGGTTCTTTGGAATTATCAGATATTGATCCCAATTTTCAATCTGTTCTGACAAATCTATATGCCAAACTTGCTGCCTTGCAGCGTCAGAATAGCATTAAGTGGGCCCAGTGTGCTCGCTTACAGTGGGTTTTGGATGGAGACAAGAACACTCATTTTTTCCATGCTCTTTGTCGTACTCGATCTCACTCCAATTTTATTTCTCAGATTGGGGATAATAATGGCAATGTTTTTAGTGACTCGCCAGGCATTGATCACGCCTTCATGAATTTTTACCAAAATCTCTGGAGTGATTCTACTAATAATCTAACCAGCTTTACCAAAGCTCTTCCTCCTGATCTTCCTTTGCTGTCGGATTCAGATAAAATTATTCTCAATCGTGATATTACAATGGAGGAAGTTCATCGATCTCTTCTTGATCTTCCCCCAGGTAAGTCCCCTGGACCTGATGGTTTCAATGTCGAATTTTTCAAAATCTTTTGGCTTGTGGTTGGTAATCATCTTTTTGAAGCTATTCAATATTTTTTTAAAACCTCCTGTTTGCCTTCTTCTTGGGGTAGAACTTATGTTGTTCTCATCCCGAAGATTGATAAGCCTAGGCTTGTCTCTGATTTTCGTCCCATTTCATTGTGTAATGTCTGTTTTAAGATTATCACTAAGCTTCTTGCCAACAGATTAAAAATTGTTATTCATAAACTTGTTGGTCGTGAACAAGTGGGATTTGTGCCTAATCGATGTCCGATGGATAATATTATTGCTTTGCAAGAGGTTGCCCACTCGATAGAAAATGATACCCATAGTCCCCCTAGGATGATAATAAAACTGGATATTAAAAAAGCATACGATACCCTCAACTGGAGTGCAATTCTTGGCATTCTTGCCAAAATGAACTTTCCTCCTCTTTGGATCTCTTGGATTGCTTCTTGTCTTCAGTCATGCTCTTTTTCTTTTTTAGTTAATGGTATACCTACTGATTGGTTTTCTTCTTCCAGAGAAATTCGTCAGGGGGACCCAATTTCGCCTTACCATTTCATTCTAGTTTCCCAAACTCTTACTTCTATGCTCAATTTTAATCTCCAAAATAACTCGATTCCTGGTTTCAACAGCACTTTGCAGCACAATTTCAATCATCTTATGTTTGCTGATGATTTGATCCTTATCACTCAGGCTTCTCAAGTGGTTGCTAGAAATATCCAGACTTGCTTATCTCATTATTCTAGAATCACTGGGCAGCATCCCAATCTATCTAAATCCCAAGTTTTCTTCCCGTCTTGGTTTAATAAACATGTTTTAACTAGAATTTGTTCTATTCTGAATCTAAGACAAGCTCAATTTCCCTTTAAGTATTTAGGAGTGTTCATTTCTCCAAAAAAAATGGCTTCTCAAACTTTCCAGCCTATAGTTGACAAGGTCAAGAGATGTGTTTCTAATTGGGTCAAATTTCATCTTACTCCTGCGGCTAAAGAGATCTTAATTAATCCTGTCCTCCTCTCTGTCCCAGTTTACACTCTGACTGTCTATCCTATTCCTGATTTCATTCTTTCTGATATTTCCAAAGTTGTGCGAAAATTCTTTTGGAGCAGGAATGGCAATGGAACGGGCATCCATAATGTGAGTTGGAATATTTTAATGGAAGGTAAGTCTGAGGGGGGCTTGGGTATCAAAAACCTGGTTCTTGCTAAGCATTCCCTCATGTCCAAAAACATTTTCAAATACTTAAACTCTCATGAGAGTTTGTGGGTTGAGATCTTAATTAATAAATATGGGAAAATTAATTTTTGGCATGATTCTGTCCCTGCTAAGTGTTCCTGGTTTTTTCGTGGTTTATGTAAGTCAGCTGCTTTCCTTAGGCATCACTGTAAAATCAATTCTGTTAATCCAGTGAATACTTCTATGTTCTGGGATCCTTGGATGTTTGACATTCTGATTGCTTTGAAGCCTACTTTTCTCAACATGGATATTGATTTTGATCAAATTAATTTTTCTTACCTTATTATCGATGATCACTAGGATCCCCTGGGGTTTCAATTTCTCTTTGGAAATCATATTGATATTACTGATAAGAATTTTACTTCAATTGATCATGTTTCAAACAATCATTGGGTTTGGGTGCCTAATTCTTCTACCTCTAAAATTACTTCTGCAGTTTATCATTTTTTGAACAAACAGCATAGTTATGCAGATTAGTGGGAGGGGTGGAAAATGGTTTGGTTGATTCCTGTGGCTCCTAAAATTAAGCACTTTATTTGGCATTGTTTAAGAGGACGTCTGTCCACTTATGCATATCTTCATAGTATTCACATTGGCCCTGATTCTCCATGTGTGTTCTGTGGTATCCATCGTGAGACCATTGACCACATTTTTGGTCAGTGTGTTTGTACTTTGGATATATGAGATCAATTTAGTTCTTTACTGAAAACTCCTATAACTTTTATTAACGGTTTCTCCTCTGGTAATTGGGTCACCGAGTTTGGTCATTCACTGCGTACCCTAGCATTCATTGCGGCTGGCGCATGGCATATTTGGCTTTGTCGCTGTAATGTTATATTTAAACATGTTCATCCAAATCTCCATTCCATTGTTACCAGAACTGTGGCCCACGTCGGTGATTTCTCTTTTTGTACCAATGAGATGCTGGGCAGGAAACTTATTCTGCATAATTTTACTACTGCTGACGGTGGCTTCCTATTCATTCATGCAGATAATAATCGCAACCTTCAAGTAAGCTCATTTGGTTTTTTTCTTTACAAACACTAAGTATGAGATCTCACTTGCAGGTAGTGGTTCTCAGAGTAAGATGGACAACATCTCGGATGACATACTTGCTATTGAAGTTGCGCTTCAAACTGCTTTGGAACTTCGGATCCCGGTTAACCATATATTTTGCGCTCATCATGCTATTCTTGATCTTATCCAAAGTTCGGATTTCACTTCCTCCTGGAGATTTCAACCGCAAATTAGTAATCTGAAATTCCTTTTGGACATGTGTTGTTGTCCTCGTATTCACATCATTCCATCGTCTTGGGGTTCTCCTGCTGCCAATCTTGCGTCTTTTGGATTTCAACATCAACACCTCAACCTTTTCTTATTCGGGAAAGAATTACCTTTTTGGATCATGAAATCGATCTTAAGTTGTGGGTTTTACTTCTAAGTTGTTTTGGTATATCTCTCTTGTTTTAGATTATCTGTTTTTGTTTAGGCCTTTGTATTTTCTGTTTCTTTTTCTTAATAAATAGCTTCTCTGTTTGAGAGGTTCTTCACACTGCATTTATTCAATCAAATGTTTTGCGGTTATACTGTGAGGAGATAAACACAGTGTGGAATGCTAAGGATCAGCTCTCAGAGGGCTTCAAAGCAGTGGTAGGTGCTTGTTTTTCTTACATATTAGTTTGTGATTTGTTCATAATGTGATTGGAGTTGAAAGCATATTCATATCCCTGAATCAGGCACTCTTTTCAGACTTGGATGTTGTTGAATATGATGCCACCATATAGATATAGTTGAAGATGAGAATGAAATGGATGTTGGGTCAATAGAAGAGTTTTTTTGGCAGAAGAGATTGTTAGTAATGCAGAGCAGATTTGCAGGATAGCAAGAGGGACGTAGAGGTGAACATGGTTCAAATCAATCCAGTCCCACCTGCATTGCAAGCTCGTACTTCATCACCTGCCTGGTACTGTACCTAACATTTATCTTAATGAGTTCACTTCATCTTCCTCACCTTGTTATATTTCAGGTTTGGTTAGAGGAATATTAAATCAGATTCCACCTCCAACACCGCCACTTAGACCACTGCCTTGCCCTCCACCACCACCACCACCACCACCACCTATGCCTTCAAGGACATCTATAGTTTGTCCATCTCCACCACCACTTCTAATGCGTAGCCCGTCAAGTCCTCGTTTGTTACTATAAGAATTTAGAATTGATAAAATTGTGGTTTATTTTCTATTGATTGAAGAAGAGTATAAATAGGTCACAAACAAAATCTTGAAATAATAAGCCATAATTTAGTTTTAATCATAAGTTTTCTTTGATTTTTTGGATTTTAAAAGAAGGAAAAAAAATTGACTCAATGTCAATTGTAAGTCAATGAATTATCAAGTTGGTATGGTTAGTTGTGAATAGAATAAAAAAAATAGACATTAATGTATTTATTTACTATTATAAAATATGTGGATAAACCATTAGTCTAACTGTCTATATATATAGCTGATTGGAGAAAAATAAAATACTAATTTTTTCATTTATATAGAGGTGGTATTTATAATAGTATTTTGTAAGTCATTGGAATATGAGTGTATCATTTGAGAATTCATACTATTTTTTATTAATATTTATATTATAAAAAAATTGAGTTTTAACGCAAAGAGTTAAGTTAACTCGCATGTTTTGACATGATACTATAAAAAAAAAAAAAATTTTGCTTCACAGAATAAAATTAATACGCATATATATGTCATATATGGCCATAATAATATGAAAATTTAATTTTTCCATAGAGAGAAAAATTAATGGGCATGTTGTGGACTTATATAATATAAGATGCTATGAGAAGGTATTTAATTAAAAAACAACTCTTAGTTGTGATCCTCAAATAAAATATTCAATTTTATCTAAATATAAAAGAATTAACTTCAAGATTAAACACAATAATTTCTTTTCTTGTTTTTCTTCTTTTGTTTTTGGTTTCAACTGCATCATACTCCACTTATGGTGGTCTATAAACTACCCTAGGTAGTGTTTGTTTCAAGGGATTTGGAGTTACATGTAACTCCAAATCCCTTACCTTTTTAAAATCCGGTGTTTGTTTTGATGTATTTCATTTTTCATATGCTTTTGAAATCCCATTATTGAGGGATTTTGGTTTACGGTCAAAATGACCGTAAAACCAAATCCCGGGAGTTCAAAACTAGTATATATGCATATGTATATATACATATGTATATATAGAAATCTATACGTATACATATATATATACACACATATACATATACACATACATATACATACATATATACATAAATCTATACATATACACATATACATATACACATACACATATACATATATACACATATACATATACACACACATACACATATACATATATACATATATATGTATATGTATACACATACATATACATACATATACATATACATAAATCTATACATATACACATACACATATACATATATACACATATATGTATGCACATACATATACATGCATATATTTATATATACATACATGTATGTATATACATTCCCTAGATATACCTATATATAGTATGTTTACATATATAAATACGCATATATATGTATATATATAAATATATATGTATATATACACAAATATATACATATACATATATGTATATGTATATATATATATATATATATGTATATTTACATATACGCAGACATATCCATACACTTATACACATGTTTTCCAATTTCAGATTTACAAATCCTTCCAAACAAACATAAAATCTTATAATACAGTGATTCCAGTTACATCCAACTAAATGACAGATTTCGTCAAGACTGTATTTTTGAAAAGTCCCAAGATATTTCAGGTTAAATTGTAACTAGAAATCCACTGCATTTAGAATTACATCCAACCAAACGCTACCTAAATTAATAATGAACGTCATAACAAAAGGAAAATAAACAATCACATGTAAAACAATCCTTTTTTATTATTACTTTTTTATTCTACTTATACCCACAAAAGGAAGATAGGGAGTATTTCACTATAATAAAAAATGTTATTAAAAGAAAAATTATTTTTTATTTGATAGCATCATGTGATTAAATTTCTATATATGAATTGATTTTGCTTTAGCTTCAAGAGCAAATTAACTCTCCACTGTAATCTAGCCTTTTTAGTATTTATAGTTAATTTGAGCTCATATTACAACACCTGTTAATGGTCCATTGAGGACTTAAAGTT
This sequence comes from Dioscorea cayenensis subsp. rotundata, assembly GCF_009730915.1. NCBI lineage: Eukaryota > Viridiplantae > Streptophyta > Magnoliopsida > Dioscoreales > Dioscoreaceae > Dioscorea > Dioscorea cayenensis. The sequence continues at coordinate 1,377,807 of NC_052481.1, read as the reverse complement.
CCTTAAATTCAAAGAAATATTTTTTTGAAAAATTAAATTAAACCAAAAACTTGGTGTTGAGAATCCAAAGTTTTTCTTTAATCAATACTAAAAAATTATTTTACACTCACACTCTTATCCGATGATCAAACATTCCAAAGACGAAATTGTAAAAAAACTAACAAATAAATAAATAAATAAACAAGAAATAAAGGACAGAAGGCATCTATAACCATAACCTAACCATGCATAGATGCATAACATTCTTTATTATAGGCAAACAAGTGCATTACAATATTGGACTACATCCATCACTAACATATAGAATAAAAAAATTGCATCAATATTCACTAGTGCAAATCAACACTAATTTCTTTTATTAACCGATAAAAGTAAAGATATAGATAGACAACAAAATATAAGAACCATCTACTTATAAAGTTCAATAAGCCAAACACCAACAAAACTGAAATGAGGTTTCATTGCTGAAAAACCAGCTTGTTTGGCCATGGACTCAAACTCTTGTGCACTCCTCTCTTTACCACCAGGATTATTAGCCAACATGATCATGTCCAGTTGAAGTACAGTTTGTGATGCATGTGTGCTTTCTGGGGCCATTGGAAGCATGTACTCTACCAGTATCATTTTTCCATTTGCAGGCAGAGCTTTCCAGCATTTTTTCAAGATTTTCAGTCCATGCTCATCACTCCAGTCATGTAGAATCCACTATAAAGTTCAACACATTATTAATGTTTATTTATATTAATAATAAAGGATATATATCTAGTTTCTTAGTTAATGTTGCAAATGCAAAAAAATAAATAAATATATTAAATATATTAAATATATAAAAGCTTTTAAAAATAAGTGTTTACTTGAGAAGGTTTAAATAAATACATGAGCATTAGATTCTAATAGATATCGCAACTTATAAAACAAAAATATTAATCAATATTATAATTTTACTAATTAATCAATAAATTATCTTGCATGCTTTTTTTATTTTTTATTTATTTTATTACTTTACATAATTATTATTGTAAATGTGCATAACTGTGTATATGCATATACCTAGTTACAGATGTGTATATTTATTTAAACAAAGATATTGCAGAGACTTAATTAAAAATAGAAAATTGAATTGGCTTTACCTCTTCTATTTATTTATTTTCTCTTTTCTTCCCTATTATAACACCCTTTTTCTATTGTTTATGCATTAAAACATATATTTTAAAAAAGAAGATAAATCACTTCTGGTGAGAGGATTTAGCACTTTGTACTTTTGTTCCCTTTTGATCAGTGGTTTATCCACTTTTATTAAAAAAATAAAAAAATAAAAAAATAAAAAAAAATAAAATTTGAGTATTCATATAGAAAAAGAAAAAATAAAAAAAAATAAACAAAGACAGAGAATATATATATATATATATTATGAAGGATCAAAACAAAGTAAAAGTCCTAATTTACTAAATAATTTAACCCGTCTTCATCCAATTTCTAATTAAGTCTACAACAACAATTCAGTCAACTCACAAAAAAATATGGTTCATGATCAAACAGCTCCTGACATCTAATAAAAAAATCCATATAATAAAGAAATAAATAACCAATGCCAGCACAACTTTAACTAATTAAATAAATATCATATTTAAAAAAAAAATATTGAAAAACCTTACAATCTCATTTAGTTGAATATAATATAAAAATATAAGCAAAATTCAAATTTCTTTTCTTCTTTAATCAGCCTTTGACCAAACTCATTCAATATTATAATAATGCATAGCAATTTTCTATGGATTAAAATAATATTATCTTAAATAAATGTACGAAAAAAATGAAGAAAAAGATCAAACCTTCATGAGGATGGCATCACCACTTGGGACACTCTCAAACATGTCCCCACCAACATGCTCCACACCTTCATCAAACAGACAAACACATACAACCAAACAAACACATCAACATTTATTACTAATTTTATTCATATTACTTCTAGTCTACCATGCCCTGTTATAAAAGTTGTAATTTCATTTGTGAGTGGAAAAAGTGAAAAGAAAAAGTATCTGCTTTTTGTGACTATATAAAACAAATTTAAATCATTAATAGTGTAATAAACATAATGAGTCTATTTACTATGATGAATGAAAATGGATGGAGATTTAAAAATGTTTCGTTTAAAGATAGAGAAGGCATGAGTAAGAATTCACTTAAGCGAGTAGTTTCCAATTTGAATTTTTGTATATATAAATAAATAAATAAATAAATAAAAAACACATAGAAATCTATTTTTTTATGAAGCTCTCATACCTCACTCTCAAACAATACCTTGCTTTTAGAATCAGAGAAGATGAACACGTTTAAAATCCTCGACTAGTGAGTAAAAAAAAAAATAAAAGGAAAAACATGCAAATAATAAAAGAGAGGAAAGGATACCTGGAATAGTGAGCGCTTCAGAGATAACATGAGGGAGGTCAAAATTAATACCCTTAATATGTTTATGTTTAGCAACAACCTGAGCAAGAGTTGCACCAACACCACCACCAACATCAACAAGAACCTTAACATCATCAAACCCTCTATACTTTTCAAGAATTCCATTCATTACAATCACTGAATGGCTCTTCATGGCTTCATTGAATAGCTTGTTGCATCTTGGATCAATGGCATGGTATTCAAACGAAGTCATGCCATGAGCCATGTTGAAGGGGTCCCCTCCATTAAGGACAGCGTCCTTAAGATAGTACGAGGGTTCTATTAGGACCTTATCAAGTAACAGACCAAAAGGGGATAAAGAAACACCATCTTTGTTTTGGACAAGGAATTTGACAACTGGGGAAGGGCTGTAACGGCGGGTGATGGCGCCGGAGATGGGATCGTCGGTGGAGAGGGAGCAAGTGAGGATGGAGTGGCTGGAGAGGAGGCGGAGGATGCGGTCAAGCATGAGTGGGGTTGAAGGGGTGGAGGAAGGGAGGAGGGAGGTGATCTCGGTGGCGGAAAGAGGGGTGGGGGAAGTGGAGATGATGTTGAAGAGGTTGAGCTCAATGGCTGCTTTCAAGGTCATGGGGACTACGTAGGAGGTCACGAGTTGCATGGCATGCATGCCTGCTTGCTCGTCGCCGGTGATGTCGGTGGTGGCATCAAAGAAGGAGCCCATGTTGATGGTGGTGGTGGTGGTGGTGAAGAGATGAGGAGGGTTATATATAGTGGGGAGGTGGGGTCCATTAGGGAGGGAAGGAAAATTCTTTGGAGACATTTTATTTATTGAGTGAAAGAAAAGAAAAAAAAATATCGGCATTTTTAATATTCTAAAAATTAATTTGATGTTTGTAATAATTACAAAAACAAAATTGTAGGTAAAAGTATAAACTTGTTGGTCAGTGCAAAAGTTTAAAAAGAACCTTTTAGTGAGTACGCAAATGTCCAAAGACAGTACAATTCTCTTATTAATTAAAAAAATAAAATTTTAGTTTGATCAAAAGTTTTCAATTAACTCCCACCTCACACTTACCTAAATGCATAGTTGGTAGGATTGGTTGTGAATAGATAGAAGAAAAAGAATAGTTATTATTTGAAGATAGTAAAAATTCACCAAATTTAATTGTTAACAATAATCTCTGGAATTTGGAAGTCTTATGAATATGACTTAGAATTCCCATAATTATTTAAAAAAAAAAAAACATATTTACCCTTTGTCCAAAGGTTCTTCAAAATTTCATAACCTTAACCCAAATACAATCTGTTTGTCTCTAATTTATTGTTCGTGATCAAATTTCTTCTAATATCTATTAATGAAGAGATATTGAGAATTGTAAAAGATTGTTTTATTTTATTTTTATTTTATTCATTGTCATTATGTGCATAATTTTATTTTATTATAACATTTAATCATGCCAAATAAATATATTTAATTATTATTTTAAAAAATCAATAAATAACAATCATTAATTAGAAAAATAAAATTTTATTTACGTCAAAAGTTTCCATCCTTTCAAACATTAAACTTTATATTAGATTCCATTTAAACACAAATATTTACTCCAAATCTCTTGTGGTTCATTAAAGTATTTTTTTACTAACCATAAATGAAAAAAAATTTGGGCTGCCACATTAATAACCAAACGGTTTCTAACTGACTTTCATAAAAGGAAGTTTAACTCCTTCCCAATATACAAGAAAAAATATGTGAATTGAAATGTATAAAAAGATTTTTAAAAATTATCTTAATTAGTTTATTGTTATTTTTATTTTTATTTTATTGCACATGTGTATACATTTGCTCATAGAAAGAAAAAAATTGTAAGGAGGTGAAATAAATAAATTTCGTCTAATAAAAATCCTTTTAAGAAATTTTTTAATGATTTTTCAGTTGAAAAGTATTACAACATGTGATAGACTTTTCAATATAGTTTTCGTGTTCATATAAATTACAATGACTTTGTTTCATACATATATTCAGCTATATACAAAATAGAAACGTGATGTTTCTGGCACCGACTGACATTCACAATCACTCATTTTTGTTTTAGTTTCCAAGCTTGAGTTGACTCGAAGGCCGTTCTCAAATTTTAATGAAAAGTGTTTAATGTGAACAATTTGACAAGTCATGTTCATTTTTTATTAGATACTTGCATTGTGTAACAATTAACTTTGGATTTATTTATAAGTTTATATATGTTCTTTTATAGTCGATGTTTGCCAGCTTTCACTGTTTTTGGACTGCTACATTGTAACTTGACGTGCATGTCATGACTATGTAAAAACTTCAGTTTTTCAAGAGAAACGAGTTGATACGCATGTCATGGTCATATTACTAGTAATATTTCAATTTTTCCACATACAAGAATTAATGCACATATGAAATATTTCCACATACCAGAATTAATGCACATATCATGATCATAATGTTATACAGTTTCTTGCCCAAATGAGTCGCTGGTAGGCCACGGTTCTAGTTTGTGGGAGCCAGCAGATATATGGACACGAGATCATCCATAGTTCATGGGAGTGAAAGATCACTCGCGCACAAATGCTTTCGTAAAGATAACATCTGCGACTACATGTTTTTAGAATGATGCTGATCATGACGGTTACTCGTCAGCACTCACTAGCCATAATTTCATGTTTGGGGGCTTTTTCGGCGAAGGTGTTGAGGTGGCGTCCGATGTGGATGGCTCTATAATTGGCCACCTCAGCATCTTCGCCGGAAACAACTCCCAATATGAATTATGGCATGAGCGTGACCGAGCAAGCTGTGTACACATCATTACAGTGTAGTACAATAATGTTATACTTACTGAAACATTTTAGTGCCACTCAAAGTGATACTTTTACCCATAGTTCATCGCTAGGGGTTTAGGGTTTAGGGTTTAGGGTTATCATCTTTTATAAAATTGATACATCACTAATAGCAAAGCGATTCCACAAAGAAAGTTGATCACAATATTAACTTTATTCTTCATGCCAAAATTGATTTTTTTTTTTATTACATTAGTCTTCAAATATTATTTAGTAGTGCATTACGATAGGCCATCACCATAATGCTATGAAAATTCATTTTTTTCATAAAAGAAGAAGAATTCATAGACATGTCATGATAAAAATAAATTTTTCATATAGGTATGGAGGTACGTTAGTTACGATGACTTACCTCTAAAGATTTATTAACTCGATCACACGTTAAGGGGGTGTTTGTTTGAGTGGATTTGAAAGTCAAAGGATTTGAAAATCCTTGGATTTGAGAAATCCTTTGTTTGTTTCAAAGGATTTAAATTTACTTTGTATTTCCAAATCCAAAAGTCATGGGATTATGGAATTCGGCCAAAATGACCGAATTCCAAAATCCCATCTAATGAATCCCTCACATGCAACTATATTAATTATATTAATTACTTATAATATTCAAAATTTAAATTCATATTTATTATATTAATTACTTATAATATTAATTACACTATAATTATATTTTATAAAATATTAAATATAATATAATTATAGTGTAATTAATATTAGTAATATAATATATAATTGATATATTATATTATATTATATTATATTATATTAACTATTTTAATAAATTATTAATAAATTATATTTATTATACCAAATTAAGTATAGATTAATTATTTTAATTACTCATAATATTAATTACACTATAATTATATTTTATAAAATATGAAATATAATATAAGTACAGTGTAATTAATATTAGTAATGTAATATATAATTCATATATTATATTATATTAATTAATTTAATAAATTATTAATAAATTATATTTATTATAATAAATTAAGTATATATTAATTATATTAATTACTCATGATATTAATTACACTGATTATATTTTATAAAATATTAAATATAAAAATAATTAATATATGATATTTTATTATAATAAATTAAATATATATTAATTATGTTAATTACTCATGATATTAATTACACTATAATTATATTTTATAAAAAATATTAAATAAAATATAATTATAGTGTAATTAATATTAGTAATATAGTATATAATTGATTTATTATATTATATTACTTATTTTTAATAAATAATTAATATATAATATTTTTATTATAATAAATTAAGTTTTTATTAATTATATTAATTACTAATAATATTTTAAATTTAAATTCATATTTACTTAAAATTAAATGTATATTTTATAATGTATATATTAATTATTATATCAAATCAGACACATGTTTTCTAAATCCAAATTTACAAATCCATTCAACCAAACACAATATTCTGTGATCCAGTATTACAAATACATCTAACCAAACACTGGATTTGACTCTCCTGAATTATCAAATCCAAGGATTTGTATTTACAAATCCACTGCATTTTCAACTACATTCAACCAAACGCCTACTAAAAATGGAATAATAAAATCTATCATGTATACGCCCAGAAAATTTATAAAAATTATACCAAACTAATAAATCCTCAGTGCTATACAATTTTGGAAGAAAAAGATACACCTCCTCTTATATGGAACCCACCGGGCCTACTCAAACAATATTATAAACAGTACTTTGGGAATAATTGATGAATGATATTGTGGAATAAACAGTACTTTGGGAATAATTGACATGAGTGCGAGCCGACGGGCGCAAAAACCCAGAAGGCGCAAGAAGCTAAACGGCGGGATCCCCCTCAAGGGGTGCACCGCCGACCAACCCGAATCTTCTGTGCGGCAGCCCGTAAACAGTCGGGTATAAATAAAACCTATAAGGATTATTAGGACATTCCATACTTTTCTTTTGGGTGCTTCTTAGAGGTGAAATTAGGGAAAATAAGAGATGAATCTCCAGCACTTAAAAGGTGATTTCAAAGGGAGTTCATACAACATTCAAGGGGATTGAAAATCGTAGCCGTCAAGTTTACCTTGGTGGCATGTGTTGAAGCTTTCTTGGGGCTTCTCCGAAGATCCTTTATTGACACGATAGAGAAGGGGATTTTCATGACTTTCATGCTTCCTCCTATTATTTGTATCTTGGATGCTTGCCCCCATTAATGGAGGACTAATTTGTAGTTGTTTGGACATAGTTGAACTCTAGGGTTTATACATTTGATATTGGTTGTTGGATTTTTTTTATGCTTTAATTTTTTTTAATTGTAATCATTTCTATTTGAATCTAATTGCGTGTCTGAATGCTTGGTTGATAATGAGGTGAAAGTCCAGGCTATCATGTGTCGGTGTACTATGTGATGAGAAGACCAAAGTCAACAAAGTCAAAAAGAAACATTGAAGCATGATTTTCGGCGAAAGAGTCGGGAAAATTGAAATCGAATGGGCTCAAACCACGTGAAAATAGAAGAAAACTAAGAAAGTAGTGTTAGGAGGACTAGGTCCCTAGTTTTTCATATTTCTGGTCATGCTTATGTACTTGTTAGTTCAAAAGCACTTTAATTGGCATGATTTGAAACCAAGTCAAGGTAATGTGGCAACCTTTGTGGTGTGGCATAAATGATGACATGGGAACCTTGGTGACGTAGTAAGGAGTCTTAGATTTGAGGCAAATATCTTGGGAGATCTTGGTGGAGCTATTTTTGGTATGTATTACAACTTAAAAGCAAGATCTTATCAATAACATATTTAGGAGATTTGATTAAAGACTAAATATGGATTGAGCTAATTGAAGACTATTAGAGGTATGATTAAAGACATGCCAAATTGGAGAGATACCTATTGTTGGTATGAATGGCATGATTGATTGAAGATATTTTTTTGGGAAGATTTGAAGGCCAAACTTGGGGTGAATTGAAGATCAAGTTTGGAAAGTTTCTTGAAGATGCACAAAGTCGTGTGCCCCATGCAAGGGGATTGCGTGATGAGAAACTGAGGAGGTGGGTTAGTTGCTGGTAGTCTGGATCGGGAGATCTGGCTACATCAACTCCTACTCAGCATGACAGGGAGGTTGATGGATCTTGAGGTCACTTCAAGCGGAACTAAAAACTTAGTCAAGTCGGTGAGTCAAGGCCATGTGATAAGTTGTACTACAACAGGAGTTGCAACAGTTAATTTTGGAATGTTTTAAAATTAGTAGCCGCGGAGATTCTAAAAGAAATATGGGTTATTTTTGGGACGTTGAGGCATCTATATAAGCTACCTTGCTTTGAGATTGTGTGTGAGTGTGAGTGACAAAGTGTAGTGATCTGTATTTGTGAGTATGAGTAACAAAGTGTTTGTACTCATTTATTTTCACCTCTTTTAGTGGATTGTTTATCTCCTGTCTTGGACCATCAGACGTAAGCGAGTGGACGCCAAACTGGGTTACCAATTTCGTGTGTCTTCTTTTGTTTGGTTTATGTGAGATTTCCTTGAGTGTTTGAGTGTTGTCTAAATCTACAAACCACACCATGGGACTAACAAGTGGTATCATAGCCTAGGTTACTGTGTTCGTTTTGGTTTCAAATTAAGTCGGCAAGGTCCTAACAAGTTCCATTGATGGTCAGAAAAGAAAAAGCTTCCATTACATGACCACCGTTGCTCGATGGACCAAATTATCCATACTGGAAGGCATGTATGAAGGCTTTCATCAAATCTCTTGATAAGAGTGCATGGGCAGATGTGGAAGAAGGATGGTCTCCCCCGATTGAAGTTGATGAAAACATGAATGAGACCATGAAGATAAAGAGCAACTAGAGTCCTGGAGATATGCTCAAAGCAAATGCTAATGTGAAAACACTCAATGCTATTTTTGGAGGAGTATATGAGAACCAGTTCAAATATATTGCAACATGTGAGTGTGCCAAGAATGCTTGGGACATTCTACAAAGAATTCATGAAGTTACAAATTTGGTGAAAATCTCCAAGCTCCAGATGTTGTCAGCTAGATTTGAGAATCTCAAGATGAGAGAAGAATAGACTATCACCATATTCAACAGCAAGCTGATGGACATAGCAAATCAAGTATTTCAACTTGGTAAGAAGTATTCTGATAAAAAACTTGTTCAGAAAACTCTCAAGTCTCTTCCAAGAAGATTTGATGCTAAAGTTGCTGTAATAGAAAAAGCAAGGGACATCACAACTATGAGACTTGATGAGTTGATGGGATCTCTACAAGCCTATGAGATGAATCTGAATCCAAATAGAAGAGAAGAAGATATAGCTCTGAAAGCTAAAGCAACAAGGCCGACAGAGTTGCAATAGACTATTGTGACTGAAGACAAAGAAGAAGATGATGAAATTACCCGTCTGACTAGGGAGCTATACAAGTATTTCAGAAGAAAAAAAAAGAAGACAAAGTAAAAGATGTAACCAGCTATCATACTTCTTTTTCAGCCGTGATAAAGAAAGCCGAAGATTTCAGAAATTTCAATACAGTTGCAAGTCCAGTTACAACCTCAGAAACAACACCATCCGTTGTGGTCGCCCCGAGGGGAATTAGTTAAATTTTATCAATTTGCATATCAAAATATAAGATTATATCCACTCAATTTTAATAATTGTGTGTTTTGATTATACTTATATATTTAATGATTTAATTAAAAATAATATTAAATTTTTATTTATTTTAATTTAATTTTAACTTATTAATAAATATTATACGGATCTCTTGATTCTTCGGAATAAAGGATGTGTTTTAGAAATTTTAGTTTATAAATGTCTTTAGGAATTTTAATTGTTTGTTTGCAACTTTACTTTCATAAATATATTGAAAAAAAAAATAAAAAATATGGCGCCGGGCGATGAAGAAAAACAGAAAAACCGAGGTAGCGATTGTGGTATTTAGAATACCACCATTTGGGTATGGTGGGGCTAGGTGAGGTGCAAACACTGCTCCTCATCCCGTCTCATTCTATTACAACCTAAATCACAAACTCAAATTAAGATTCAATAAAAGCATTGATAGACAAAATATAATAAATATTTATTTATAAAGTAAACCAACAATTCAAACACCGGCTAAACTAAAATAAGGTTTCAGACTCAACAAAGACATGGACAGACAAAATATAAAAACTATTTTATTCATAGAGTAAATCAATAAGCCAAACACCGGCTAAACTAAAATAAGATTTAAGACTCAACAAAGACATAGACAGGCATAATATAAAAACTATTTATTTATAGAGTTCAATAAGCCAAAGACCGGTTAAACTGAACTTAGGTTTGATTGAAGAAAAACCAATCTGTTTGGCCATTGATTCAAACTCTTGTGCAGTTCTTTCTTTACCGCCAGGATTATATGCTAACATGGCTATATCCAAACTAGACAAATATTGTGTTATATTTGTGTTATCAGGAGTCGTCGGACGTATGTATTCTACCGATATCAATTTTCCATTTTTAGGCAGAGTTTTCCAGCAATTTTTCAGTATTTTAAGTCCATCCTCATCACTCCAATCATGTAGAACACACTGAAAAATTCAACACATTATTAATATTTATTTATATTAATAATAAAGAACATAAACTTACTTGGTTAATTAAATATACATATTAAATAATTTAATGTATACAAGATACAAAAGATAAGGGTTTTCCATCCACTTCCAAGCTCATATTATTACTAATGTTTGTTTGTTAACATATTATTATACAGAAATACTAATTCAAGCAAGTTTTAAATCAAAACATGTACAAATATTCTGATAGATTTCATAATTTATAGAACAAGAACATTAATTAATATTATTTTACAAATTAATTGAAATTAGTCTTGTTTTTACTGATCATATAACATAATCTTGTTTTTAGTTTTTTTTTAATTTATATATTTATTATTATAACAGTGCATAGTTGTAAATATTAATATACCCAATCAGAAATATCCATATTCCTATAAAATACTTAAATACATATATGTATCCATGTACCCATGTGATATTTTCTTTTTCTTTTATGATGCAGAAACGAAGAGAAAGAGAGACACACCTTCATCAAAATGGCATCTCCCTTTGGAATACTATTAAACATATCTCCACCAACGTGCTCCACACCTTTGTCAAAACACATAACAAACAAAAACCATTTAAAACTTTTTTTTTTCACAATGCAAACAAATCACCTTAAATATATACAGTTTTTATTAGTACACCTCAACTATGTACTGAAAAGGATTTGATCTCTTACATTAAAATCAAGTGCCTTAAAACATTTAAAATAGATTCCTACAAAAATTTTATATATCCAATAAATCTCTATTTTTAAAACAAAATGTTGAAGGCATCCATATATAATTTTTTAAAATTAGTATTTTACTCTTACATAATTTTATTTAAAATTTTCATCCTCTCTTCCGAGTGACAAGTTCACCCTCATTTTGGGAGCCTGCTCAACCATCCTTCACTTCTCTAGTGGATTTTTCAAAACCAAACAGTTTCATTAAACCACTATATTAAAGAGACCATTTGGGGTCACCCCAACCTTAATAAACCATTATGGGATTGCACAAACTCATCAAAACCTGATTAAGGTGAGCTCGGGTGAAATAGTGAAGAAGATAAGTAAGAATTAAATTATAATTTCAAACCATTGGATAACCCAATGGTATGACATCAAAGTGTAAGGGGGAGGTCATGGGTTCAAATCTCTCCCCCAACAGTACTGTTCCATGTACTGTTCATACACTGTTCAGTTCATAAATTAAAAAAAATTCATTATGTTTTTAAGCAAAATTTGGGTTAAGTAATCAAACAGTTTTTGTTAATTATAATACAAATAAAAAGCCACACTTATATATTGCTTAAAAAGTTGTTTCATTAAAGATTTAATAATTTTAAAAGTTAAAATTTTAAAATTTGTGTTTTCATATTCAAATATATTCTTTAAAATTAATTTTTTTAATAAATTAAAAAAATACATATTTTTTCAAATAAAATTTGGGTTAAATAATCAAAGGGAAAAGATAATTTGTTAATTATAAAAGAAATAAGGGATTTAAATTAAAAAAACACACTTGTATATTTTTAAAAAAATTATTTAAAAGTTTAATAAATTTTAAAAGTTTAATAAATTTTTTTTAAAAAAAATTAGTAAAAAACCACGAGAATAAAGCCCAACTTATCGATTAGAAAAGCAATTCGGGAGTTAAAAAAATCGGGATTTTTTTATTTAAAAATGTCACGTCAGCCCATAGGGTCAAGATATCATATCACCCATGTGGTGATGCTGATGGTCCCCTAATCTTATTTTGACGATTAAAATACCCCTACGTCCATTTGGTTTTAATTAAAAAGAAGGGCCATTTTATTAAATGGTCCAACTAATGTTGAATGTTTATAGCCTCCTAATATAGGGGGAGTCAACTCAAGTAAAGTGAGAATAGATGAATAGATTAACTTTCCATGTGCATATGCTTTAATATTGGTAACAAATATAATAAAAGATAATAATTAAGAATATATATATATATATATCAGGGAGGGAGAGAGAAATACCAGGAATAAGTGGGGCTTCAGAGATAACATGAGGGAGATCAAAATTAATACCCTTAATATGCTTATGCTTAGCAACAACCTGAGCAAGAGTATTACCAACACCACCACCAACATCAACAAGCACCTTCACATCATCAAACCCTCTATACTTCTCCAGAATCCTCTTCATTATGATGCCTGAATGGTTCTTCATGGCTTCATTGAAGACCTTGTTGAACCTTGGATCAGTGCCATGGTACTCAAACGAAGTCATGCCGTGAGCCATGTTGAAGGGTATCCCTCCATTAAGGACAGCGTCCTTAAGATAGTCCCAGCTTTCCATTAGGACCTTGTCTTGGTTCATCAGGCCTAGAGTGGATAGAGTGAAACCATCTTCGTTTTGGGCGAGGTATTTGACGGCGGGGGCGGCGGCGTAGAGGTGGGTGGTGGCGCCGGAGATGGGGTCGGTGGAGAGAGAGCAGGTGAAGATGGAGTAGCTGGATAGGAGGCGGAGGATGCGGTCAAGCATGACTGGGGTTGAAGGAGTGGAGGAAGGGAGGAGGGTGGTGATTTCGGTGGCTGAGAGGGGGTTGGGTGAGGCGGCGGAGATGATGTTGAAGAGGTTGAGTTCGAAGGCTGTTTTGAAGGTCATGGGGAGGATGGAGGAGTTGACGAGCTGCAGAGCTTGGAGCAATGCATGCTCGTCGGTACCTTCAGAGACGGTGTTGTTGACGATGGCATCACTGGAAAAGGAGGCCATGATGGTGATGATGGCGGAGGTGGAGATGTTGGTGGTGGTGGTGGTGGAGGGAGTGAAGAGATGAAGGGTTGATTTATAATGGGAGGGTTGTGAGTGAAGAGAGGAGAAAGTCTTATGCAAAGCAAAAACACATGGGTTGAGTTTGATTATTCCATCCCTAGACCATTTAATTTGTTATATTTATTAAACTTTCCACAAAATAACAGTAAGAGAATGTTAAAATACTCCTGAGATTTACATACTATTCAAATAATATGATGTAACGTTCTGTATTAACTATTAAGATAACCATGCAATGGAGGAATGTCGTGAGCTCTGACCCTATCTGCATGAGACAATGAAAACCTTTCTAAACACGCAAGTGTAACAGAAGACATGTGGCATATATGAGAGAAGCAAATACACATTACAAGGGGTTTGTTGGGTCAAGGTGTAAGCATAAAAAAAGACTAGAGGTAGGCAAGAAGTCAAGGGTGGCTGGTTGCTTGCTCTTGGAGGAAACCAGAAGGTTTAGCAAGGCGTCTAGATCGGGTTGGCCGTGGACAAGCTGCTGAGAGCAGAGGTGGGAACGGGCCGATTAACCGGGTTAAGCGGGTTTGACCTGACGGTTCAGTTCATCAGTAGCTAGACTCGGAATCAATTTTTTTACCCACCGGATCCAGTTCATCAATAGCCGGACTTGGAACCGGTCTGTGCTTCAGAAAAGACCCGCCATTCTAGGTTGTTAAACTTTATTATTATTATTATTATTATTATTATTATTATCTTAAATAATACTTTATTATTAAATTGAAATATTTTTTTTAAGTTAAAGTTGTTAAACTTTCAAAAAGTCAAATCACCTATGAGGGATTATCACATTAACCAATTGGCCTACAAATCTTTCTTGTCTTTGTATGATACTATGTTTGGATTGAGGGCCGGCGAGGGAAAGTAAAGTGAAGATTTTGGGGGGTCAGAGTCGGCCCTTCTCTCGTTTGGATAAATGTTTTTAATTTAATGAAGGGAAAGGAAGGGTTAACTCTGACTCTCCGAAACCCTCCTATTCCTGGTCTCCGGATTTGGGGTGCCAGGGAAGGGAGAACCTCGTAAAGATTTTAAAATTTTGAAAAGACCTTATTACCCTTAATTTTTTAAATTAATTATATAACACAACTTCATAAGTAATTTTTTCTTTAATAATTAAAAGTATAATTGGGAAATCATATTATAATATATCCTTTCTTTTCCTTTCCCTTCCGTTATTAAACAAGGTTTATTAGAGAACTCTCCTTTCCTTTCCCTCCATAAAATTTGTCTATCCAAACGAGAGTCAGTGGCGGATCCAGGATTTCTACACTATGGGGTCCATATATGTATATCAATGGTTTTTTCGTGCAAATAATTAATTGTCCAATAATCATATCTATTATTCGATTAAATAGAAATTTTTGTTCATGTTTTGAAAAATAATATTAAAATAATACTAAACTACATATTTCTATAAATAGAAGTCATTAATTAATAGAGAAGAAGATAAAATTGTAGAATTGAATCATGTCAATATATTACAACAAAAAAAAACCATTAATTAATAGCATGAATAACTAGATAAAAACACACATATATATAGACTATGCCTTATAGATGAAAATTGAGAAGAAAGATGTTAGATGCGACAGATGCCAATTGTTTGGAAAATAGAGGTGTTGGTGGTTAAAACTAGGGTATACTAATTACTAAGCTTTTGAAAGAGTAAAAAAAGTTTGAAAAAAATAATAATAAATAATAAAATCATTAAAATACTCACTTAAAAATTAAAATGGTTTCCACACGGAATTATTATGGGTCTAATTGATGCCATATATGATATATACATACATATTAATATATAAGGTAATTTTTTTAAAAAAAAAAAGTGGGGTCCATGGACCCCACTTCTCTTAATGTAGATCTGCCTATAACGAGAGTTGAACCCGTAATTTTTACAATTTTTTCAGATAATGGCTTATAGATAATTATGTATCTTTATATATATATATATATATATATTAATTCGACCATTCTAACTTGAATGGATATAGATAAAAATCATAAAATTTAAACCATGCTTGTTTCTTATTATTATGATAAATTTAAACAATAATTTAAATAATATTTAAATCTTTTTTTACTTGATATGTCATGTATTAAGCTATCACAAAATTTTTTATTTTGGTACATTAATTACACAACCACTATCATTTTTTTATAATAAAAATATATTTACTAATATATATATATATATATTCACTTTAGTCCTTTAATGATATTTGAGTTAAGTTAAAAACTAAAATAATTTTGTGGGCTCCTTTCTTCTTATCCAGCCTTTAATTAGGATTAACCTGTTAAAAATCATGGATCACAAATAAAATTTTAATTATTTTCATATTTCAGATGATTGTAGGTTCATGACTTCTATTAGGGGCAGCCCCCTAAAATTAATTACTCCAGACAATGTCGTAAGAACCTCAGATTAGAAAACAAGTGTGAATGAAAAATCACTGAGCAAACATAAAATTAATTTTTTTTTTATTAATTTCAAAGAGCATATGAGAATACAAAAGTATTAAGAGAACTATTGTTTTATCATGCTCTTCAAACTCCTTTCTTTTGTTTTTTTTACATGACTTGGCTGGCGCTCTTGATTTATTTACTAAAAGCATATTGGAAGACCTTTTAGATTGGTGATTGTGGCCTTCTTCGATTTTTTTTATGCGTGTTTGTATCTTGACACATCGCATAACTATCAAGCTGCGGCCACTCTACATTTATGAGTTGCTTACTTGGTCATCTTTGTTTCTTTTATCGCTAAAGACTTTGGCACTTTTGTGCTTATAAAAATCTTTAGTTCTTTGACTTTATGAAACTCCTTAGGGTTTTTTTGACTTTTTTTGTGTCTTAAGACTTCAAAGTTGCATTCATCATTTATATGAGATATTTAGGTCTTGACTCTTCGATACTTTTGAGCCTTGGCCATAAAATCTTCAAGTTGTGGCCTTCAACATGATTAGGTCGTTAACTTGACAATTTTGACTTGCTTTTTAAATTGATCTAAAACTATAATAATGAACTTGATTTCTGTCAACTAAGTCATCAATTGAGCTCTCCAATTCATCCTTGTATATGCGACCTCACAATGGGTTTCAAGGAAATTTATTCTTCCTTTCACTCTATGAGTGTCAAAAGACCTCAAAGTGAGTTCAAAGAGAGATTTTCATAAAATTTTTCATTCACTCTTCCTTTCACTTTAATGAGTGTCAAAAAACCTCAAAATGAGTTTGAAGAGAGATTTTTATAAAATTTTCATTTACCCTTTCTTTCACTCAAAATGAGTTCGAAGAGAGATTTTTATAAAATTTTCATTTACCCTTTTTTTTACTCTATGAGTGTCAAAAGACCTAAGAGTGAGTTTAAAGAGAGATTTTCATAAAATTTTTATTTACTCTTCTTTTCACTCAATGAGTGTCAAAAGACCTCAGAGTGAGTTTAAAGAGAGATTTTCATAAAATTTTTTATTTACTCTTCTTTTCACTCCAATGAGTGTCAAATGACTTCAAAGTGAGTTCAAAAACAGATTTTCATAAAATTTTTCATTTACTCTTTCTTTCATTCCAATGAGTGTCAAAAGAGTTCAAAGTGAGTTCAAAGAATTTTTTTATTTCTACCCCCAAGAGTGTCGAGACGTCAAGATAAGTTTAAGAAAATTTTATAAATTTTTCTCTCTACCTCTAAGAGTGTCAAAACCTCGAGGTAGGTTTGGAGGAATTTTATAAATTTTTTTCTCACTACACCCAGTGTCAGAAGACCTCAAGGTGGGTTTGAATAACTTTTTATAAATTTTTCCTCTCTACCCCAAAGAGTGTCAAGACCACAGGTAGGGCTTTCAAAGAATTTTTATAAATTTTTTCTCTACCCCGAGATTGTCAAGACCTCAAGGTGGGTTTGAAAAAAATTTTTATAAATTTTCTCTTTACTCCCAAAGAGTGTCGAGAGACCTCAAAGGTAGAGCTTAAAAGGATTTTTATAAATTTTTTCTCTCTACCCCCAAGAGTGTCAAGAATTCAGAATGGTTTTGAAGAAATTTTATAAATTTTTTTCTTCCATGCACTATAATCCGTTTCTCATCTGTCGTTTCAAAACCGTTTCTAAATTGTCAAAGCGGATTTAAAAGCCGATTTGAAAAAAATTATTATAGATATTAAAAACAAAAAAATAATTTTTATTTATAATCCTATTTTAAATATAAAAAAATAAAAAAAGTATTTCATATGAGAATTAATTTATTATAGGAAATAAAATTATTTATTACATTAATTAATAAAAATAACAGTTTTTTTCAACAAATTTTTTTGTTTAACAAAATCTAAATTAATAATTTTATTAATCCAAATAAATTACAATTACTCCAACAAAAATTTGTTTTTACAAGACAAATAATGATCTTAATATATGATCCGTATAATTACAATTACTATCCTGCATTAGATGAAAAACCTTAAAAATACAATAAAAAAAGCAAACCAAAAAAACTAAGCATAAACGAAAAACCAGAAGAACATACAAAAAACATCATCAAAAATATATAATCTTAATCTTCTCAATCTCAAACTAAGCATAAACTCTCAGGCATTGCATTGTCTACATTCTTTATCTTTATCTTTTCCTTTGCCATTGCTTCTTCTCATCAACAAAGCAAGAACCATTGAACAAATTAAGAACAAGAAATACTTCAAATCTTTCACACACACACACAAATACCAAAAGAAGATAAAAAGAGAGCGAAGAGATGAAAGGAAGGGGCAACAGATCATTACCATTGTGTGAATATCTTCTATCACTTCTTTGAGGCCATAGCGTCGAACACCTTATGTCCTTTTTCTTTCTTTTTCCGAGTCTCCATGCACTACATCAAAGTAGGGCTTTTGCAGCATTTTATTAGCGGTGTTTTTAATAAACCCGTCAATGTTTTTAATTTTGTGGCGCCTAATTCTTTCTGGGTTTTAAATAATTTTCATTTTTAAAAAGATTTACATTAGAGGCGTTTATTGAAATAAATGGCGCCTAAATAACTCGGAAAATAAGAGGAATTAAAGTTTTAAATTTTTAATTTTAATTAGCGGCGAGTTATATTAGTAGGGCGCAGGTAAGTTTTCTTATTTAGCGGTGTTTAGTTAAATAAATGCCGATAATGTAATTTATGGGCTTAGGGAAATTAATATGTGGAAAATATATATTTAATTTAGCAGGCGTTTATATTAATAAATCGCGGTATAGTTATTGATATGGCAGCATTGTATGAAATAAACACAGCGGATGTAATTGGCGGGATTATGGTTAAAATTATCCGCGAAAATAAAAAATTTTATAACGGCGTTTATAGTAATAAATGCCAGGAAAGTTTTATGTAAACATTAAAACTTTTTCTTGGGGCTCTCTCTCCCCATGCTTCTAGTTTCTTTCTATCCACTCCTCGACTCGTGATATAAGCACCAACGATTCCCTACTCCACTCTTCCTCTTTGATCGATTGGAGAGACCGGGCCGCCGTTCTCCTTTTTTTCCCTCTTTCTCACGAGATCCTCGCTCACTCACCAGCGTAAGCTCTCTCAATTCCTTTCCATTTCTCGCCTTTGATCTTTGTTTGGTTTTTTTTTTATGTTTGTTCTTCTGTTTATGTTGTTTGATGAATTCTTGTGGCGATCTAGGGTTTGATTGTTGGGATTTAGGTTTTATCGTGTTTTAATGCTTAATATGTTGGTATTTGTGGTTTGATTAGGGTTTCTTTGGTGTTTTATCTCGGAGTTATTTTATTTTTATTTTTTGCTTGCCAATCTTGTTGGTTGATAACGCGTTGTGGCTTTGGATGAGTTGTTTAGGTATCTGGTTTGTGGATTGATGTTGATTGGCTGAGGATTTTTGTTTATTGTAAATTTACAGACCACACTTTTGCACGGCGTTCACGCTAATGATCGCCGCGATAATAGTGGCTTTTTATTTAAAAAACACCACTATTTTGATGCTCATATATGTATACTTTGCTTCCAATTTTGCCGGCATTTTATAAATAAGCGCTGCGAATATGGCCGCGTTTATTTTTGAGAACGCCCGCTAAAATACCGATGTTTTCTTTTAGGGCATCATTCACGGCGTTTTTAAAAGCGCCCGGTAATAAATGTTGACGGCATTTATAAATACCGATAAAAATACCGCTGAAAGTCCCCTAAAGTGTAGTGATGCTAGTGCCCAACATCCCTCACATCATCCACATCATCCACCCCCACGAAGAGGATCACCAAACCCGACCCTAATCGATCTCGGTGATCCAGAGTTCCGATGAGCGGTGGCGAAGAGCAAATGGGATCAGCCATCGCTGAACTACACCTCCGACAATAAAAATACGAATAATTTCATAATCAATTCATCATAATAAAATTTTGTTGTAATAACATATGATAGTAGACATTGTGTATTGTGGTCTCTAAACCCTAAATTAATATGGTCGCCAAGGACATTAATATATCCGTAATCTACATATATCCCAAGAACCTTCATATATATCTATATATATATCATATTTTCTTCCAAGTCAAATATGAACCACAAGTAATGGTTAACACTTAATGGGTGATGCTTTCATCAACGACTAATGTGCTTTTTTTACTATTTATGTATAGATATAAATATCCTTATATTTCTTGATAAGATGATGCTTTAGTGAAAAATGTTCAATGTGAAAAGTTTGATTTGTCAATGTCATTTGTGATTATTATTATTATTATTATTATTATTATTATTATTATATATGCATGGTGTAATCCAACTACTAATTGCTGATTCAAATTAAGTTGTAGAAAAACAAAAATACCAACTCTACTGTTGTATGGATGATTATTATATTAGTCTATGTTGTTTGAAAGTTATGGACATATGACTGTGTGATTTGGGAATTTTTATTATTAATTTTTTAAGAAAAAATGCAGTCATTTGAATAGACTGATATTATACTATAAAGAACATGTTTATTATGCTGCCAAAAAAAGTAAACTAGGCAGGCATGTCACCATAATACTGTGAAATTTTCAAATTTCCTACATTGAAGGACTATTTGAAGATTACCTTACTAAAAAATTGATTTTGATAAATATATATACATATATATTCCAAAAGAAGCAAAGTTGATAGGCATGCTGAGATCATAATTTATTAATAAAAAATTATTTTAAAAATAACTTTTGATTGTATTTTTTTTATTTTAAATATAAACAAATTATGTTGGAAGCTTGCATAAGTGTGGAGTTATTATCTCAATAGACATGTGCTTTCACCCTGTATGAGCTGAAGTTCAAAAGTTGTTTCCTTTCTAAGAGACAAACACCCCATGTATAGAGAACTATGCTAATAAATCAAAAATTTATTAATGGTTATAGTCAATGAATATGTATAACTTTATAATCAGTTAATCATAATAAAATTTTATTCTAATAACATGATAGTAGACATTGTGTATTGCGGTCTCTCACCCCTAAATTAATAATAATAATAATAATAATAATAATAATAATAATAATAAATAACATGCTCATCAATATCCACTTAAGAGAAAACTAGAGATAGGCGCGAACCATCCGGAAGTGGCACGGCGCCCGGGAACCGTACATGGCCGATTCAATGACCCACTGTAGTCGGTTCAGTTGACCCGATGACCGATCCCTTCGCATAGATGGGCGATTCACGGATTGAGGTTTTCCCAACCCGTGACCCGAGCGGGTTAAAACCGAGTTCCAAAACCGAGCTCCAAATTCCAAACCGGTTGGGTTTTTTTAATGTTATTGTAATTTATTATTATTATTATTAAGGTAGTGTTTGTTTGGAGGAATTTGAAGTTATAAGTAACTTGATTTATTTGGTTTTAAGAAATCCAGTGTTTGGTTCACAGGATTCTAAAAACTCATGTAACTCAGATTACATCCAATGAGGGATTTGATTTTATGCCTAAATTGGGCATAAGTCGAAATCCCAAAAGTTGAAAATCTATAAATGATGTATATATTAATGTATATGTAAAAGTGTACACACACATACACATACACACAAACACATACACATACACATGCATATATACACACATACATATACTTATACACATATATATACATATACATGCATATATATTATATATAAACATACATATGTATGTTTAGATATACACACACACACACATACACATACACACACATACACATACACATGCATATATACACACATACATATACTTATACACATACACATGAGGTTTTTTTTTATTTTTATTTTTTTAAAATATCACTCTCTCTCTCTCTCTCTCCATGTTTAATTCTTTATAGATTTTTCATTTTATTTTTTTAAATATCTCTCTCTCTCTATCTTTAATTCTTCATATATTTTTTTTTATTTTTTTAAATGTCTCTCTTTATCACTATATCTTCATAGAATTTTTATTTTTATTTTTTAAAATATTTTTTTAGGTTTTTATTTTTATTTTAAAAAAAATCATTTGTTTACAAATTAATAGCTATAGTCTAAAATATAATAATATTTTTAAAAATATTTACAAAATTTATTATTTAATCTATTAATATGTTATAAATTACTTTAAAAAAACCAATTATTTTTAATATATAAAATTATATTATTAGTAGAATTTTTTAAAAATTATTGTTTTGACACTTAATTTTTATAAACTAAAATATAAATTAATATTTAAATAAATTTAAAAAATTATAAAAATTTTATTAATTAATTTATTGGTGGAGTCATGAATGATAAACTTCATTTTATAAATATACCTATAATGTGTTCGATTAAATGCCTTAATGGGGGTAAATGTTGAAAATATCAAATATTAATATGTATCATAAATTCATAATGTATATATGTAACTAAATAATGTCACAATATCACACTATTATAATACAATTGTTATGTTGATTGAAATAATTTTGACATTTTACCTTCAAACCTCCCATGAATCCCGTCCCACATGCATACACATACCTCCATATACATGTACATGATATGCATATACACATATATACATATATTCCAGATTTACAAATCCTTCTAACAAACAAAAATATTATAATACAAGAATTCCAAGACCTTAACCAAACACAAGATTACTACGTTGTATTTGAAAATCAAGTATTTCAGCTATATCAGAATTTAACTTCACTCATATTAATTACATCCAACCAAACACCACCTAAGTTTTCTGGACACAAGAAACCCAACCACTTGATCTATAATTTTTTTTAACATTTATTGAAAAACTATATATAGATAGATGTAGGATATTGATCAAAATATTTTACATATATATTTAGTTTATAAAAATTAAGAGACCATATAATAAATTAAAAACCTATATAAATCAATCTTAAAATATCAAAGTATCGAAACAATAAATTTTTCAGCCAAATATAAATAATTATTTTGTTAATCGCCTGCTTTTAGCTCACATAGCACGAAGCCTCACACACGTTTCACACTCTTATAAATTCTACTTAAATAGTATGTACTCTTATTATATCAGTACATATTGAGATATTTTGTTTTCGATTTATAAAATTAAAATTAAAAATTACAAAAATGTTTTTAAATTATATATATCAATTTATATATGAAGTAAAAGCGAATATCTTTCGAATAATGTAACTTATGTCGTATTATTTTGATTAGTAATTTTCTTTTTCAACGACATAACACGGACGTACCTGATAACATATATAACATATTAGAGACCAAAGTGAAATCTAGGTACCAACCATTAATTATTTATTATAAATAAGTTTGAGATAACTTCAATTTAAAACAGTTAATCTCTTGGTGACATGTAATTTTAGTTTGACACTCTCGAAAAGTGTATTAATAATTTAATTTGAGCAAATAAACAAATTAAAATGTAACTACTTATACTAAAATTATTTTGATATGTTTTAAAAATAAGTTATTATAAATTATTTTAAACTTTTCATTGTTGTGATCAAATTTCCATATATATATTTTCGCAACTATATTTATTTATAATGTTTTATAGTGAGAAGCAAGAGCTACTTGTGAGCGCAGATCGTTAACGCTGATTCTCCCACGATCGAGCTGAGAACCCACTCAGTTCAAAACCCGACTAATCAATGAAAGTTTGACAACTTTAACTTGTAACAAAATATTTAAATTTAATAATAAAGTATTATTAATAAAATAGTAAAAATCCACGGTCAAACAGCGCCAAGTTGAGTCCAGACTCCATTGAGCTCGACCCAAGTGTGCCTCGAGTAACGCTGTCTGTGCCCACCCTCTAGAGTAGAGACAACTAGAGAATTTCTCACTATCATCAAATGTTTTTAAAAGAATATATTTTGTACACCACACCATGTGATTCTATATATATATATATAGATTGAGTCTTCGGGGACACACACTCCACTTTCATTTGCAATTCATGATTTGTATTAGATATACTAATGATAATTTAAAATCAATTTAAGCTGATATTTCAACACTAATTATTAGTTAATGAAAGGGTGTGCTTGGATGGAGGTTTTGGGAGGCAATGTAAAGTAAGGTTTTGGGATCAACCTTGTTTGGAGGAGGGAGTAAGGATGGAGGTAAGGGTTTAGAGGGTTAGATAGAGGTTTTAGATGGAGGTTTTAAACCCCCATTTTCCAACCCTCCAAATTGGAGGGTTTGAGAGGTTTTGAATAGAAATTATTTTTTTGTTGACCAAAATGCCCTTGTTCATTTACAAATATTCCAACATATTAATTAATAAAAGAAATATTAATTAATTAATTAATTAATATAACAATTAATTTTAAATTATAAAGGATGTATATGTGTGTGTATAAATATGCATAGGTATTTTTACGCATATACATGCATATATGTATGCATATTTTTACACATATACATGCATATATGTATGCATATATGCATACATATATGCATGTATATATGTAAAATACTATGCATACATGTATGGATGTGTATGTGTGTAAAAATACCCATGTATGTTATATAAATATACATGTGTACAAGTATATGTATGTGTGCATTATGCATGTGTGTGTATATGTATATATTTTTGATATATGATATATATATGTATGCACTATATGTATGTGTATACATATATAATTTTGTATTTGTATATATGTATATGTATATAGCTATGTGTATATAGTATTTGATGTGTGTGTGTATACATATATATGTGGTATCAAAAACAAACATTACCGTAATTGTGAATCAACTTTTGTCTTTCAGTATAGGGGTAATTTGGTAATATTACTATAAAATCTTACCTCTAATTAACTTCAAACCAAACACAATTGTGGGATCGAAAATACGCGTCTGGCATCGTGAAGAAGACACCATACAATATATCGAATCACAAATATCATATTTTGTTTTGTGGGTTCTTTCATTCCTAATAGAGGCAAGCCTCTATTATTAATTACTCCTAGATTAGAAATCTTGGGAACCTCCGTTAAGAGGGCAAAAAGTACTGAAATAAAAAGCAAGAAAAATTTGCGAATTATGAAATTTGTTATTTTATTATATGAACATATTTATTACATCACTTATATATATATATATATATATATATATATATATATATATCATTTTTATTGCTATCGCTGCTGTGCTGTCATCTGCGTTGCTCTGCACGCTGCTTGCTGCCTTTTGTCACTCGCATTGCTCCTTATTGCCATTTTTGAGATATATATCTCATTATTGCCTTTGAAATTAACCATTGCTTTCATGCTTTTATCAATCGCCTTTCGTATGTCATTTTTCGATATTCATGCCTCATAAATTATGTCTCATTTCCTATCAGCTTCGCTCGATCATGATCGCTTCAAGTAATCTTGATGTCATTGTCTTTCTTCTTCTTTATCTCGCCGCATCCTTAGATAATCACAAGTGCTGCTTGCGTTCCTTCCACCTTGGCGCTCATGTATATGTTACGTGTCTTTCATTCAGCGCAGATGGTGAACTCTAAGTTTTTACCTGTATATGTGCAAAGCCGGTACGATTATTTCATTTTTAATTATATCGTATAATTAATAAAAATTTTATTCTTTTTATTTCTAATAAAGAAATTACTGCTACACATTAGCTAAATTTCATCATTTAAATGGTGGAGACAATAGTATGCTTTCTATTATTATATATACTAACCCCATACTCATCATTTAAATGGTGGATCCCACTTGCATGTATATGCATGCATATCATAAGTCCATAGGATGGATGGTTTTAGATCATGGGCTACTAAATGTAGCGAGCCTGCATGCATGCATGCAATATCATTATTATTATTATTATTATTTTTAACTCAATGTGCACCTCTTGTCATGCATGAGTCACAGTAATCATAGGCTTCTAAATATATATATATTTTTATTTTTATTATTATTTTATACCTGAACCAGTGTTCATCCGTGGTGGGCCCGCCTCTTTAAATCATGAAAATGCATGCTTTTCAATATTATTATATGCATGTTATTCGTTTCAGGTGCATTTTTCATTTTATTTTATTATATATATATATATATACATAGTCTCTCTTTTCTCATGGGGGCCAGTTCAGCGCATTAGATTTATAACAAATTAATGTAATCACTCACATCTCATCTGAGTTTTCATTATTCTACTTAAAACCAAGTCAGCTAATTCACGTCATTCGTCTGATATTTCTATAATCATTTTTGTTCATACGTGAACTCGCATTCATGGCAAACCCTGTCTTTTGGATATCTTTTATATGCCACATAATTGCATTATATTTTTGTTTTATATGGATTTTTACATGCAAATCACATAATTTTGTCTCACCACCGACCCATGCTTTCTAATCGTGAATATGCACACTGTGCATACTTCTTATTTTTCATTCCCTTTATATATATATATATATATATATATATATATATATAGAAACCATGAGCTTTCACATGCTAACAACTTAGAAGCATTTCATTTCATATATATAATACATGCTTCCCAATAGTACGTATACATGCCTACAACCTTTTTATTTCCATGTGTATCTCTTGCATAGTGGAAACCATTATTTATTTATTTTTCCTAATAAACACCTAATTATTTGTTATCAAAAGAGCAAACATGGCTTAATGTTTAGCGATCTTGGCGATGTTATGAATAAAGAGATTTGAACTAATTGCATATAAGCATCCCCAATAAAACATTCAACATGATTACATCATTTTAGTACGATGCCATCGATCAGCGCCGGTAGCGATGCTGGGCGGCGATATTGAACACAAGCCGGGTTCATCTTCGGACTCCAGCAGTGCAACTCATCGAACAAGAGGATCCACATTTTGGATCACAGCTTTGATTCATGATAGTCTTCAAAACATGGCGACCGCCTCCGTGACAAGGCGAGACGGTCTCATCTTGCGATGCCGAGCAACTTCATGATGCGCTCATCCGGCAATACTCTCGGGCATGGAGTCCCATCAATGCAGGCTGCTCCCTGTAGTTCCACGAGGCGTTATTGTCATCACCTGACTACGGGCCGCGGGCGAGATCGGCGCCGCATCCAATGGGATTTAGGCGGCGGGTGCAAGGCCTCGGCTAAAAAGCACAGTCGAGTCAACCCTAACAAGCGAGATATGAATAGAACACAAAAGCACAGAATGGGATCTTGGAAATTTAAAATACTACTGAGTGCGGACTTTAGCGACTCCCTCGAGAATACAAATACAACGCCAGGTTCGCGAAAATTACAAAGATCAATGAATACAAGTCTTACACTCACTGGCGGTAATGCGGAAGGATACAATACGCAGACAATACGACTCTCCGGCACACCCGGACCTAAACTTGATCTTCTCTGCAGACCGAGTCTGCGAGTGCGTGAGCCACAGAGGGCCCGATGGGATCGCGGATAAGCAGCGGGTATAGCGGATATTGCGAGAATAATAGCTCATGCTTCAAAGCGAATACGAAAAATACGCGAGAATCACGGAATAATCCAAAAACACGAAAAATACAGCGAAAGTCGCTCTCACGGCTAATACGCGAAATCAGCGGCACGCGGTCGGGATCTTCGAGCTATGAAGTCGAGCGACGAGCGAGCGAGAATATCAGCGGTGAGTAGCCGGATCTTCGGACGCGATCGGGGTAGCGCTACTCGACATATGTGCACATAGCTGGGACTTACTCCTCCTGCGTGAGCGAGCCAAAATGGAGATGTACTAAAACGCGCGGAAAATACTAATACGGAGTAGGAGGAATTCATGAATAAATAATGCAAATAAGAAAAATAAATAAATAAACATAAATACGCAATTAAATAAAATTATCAAACAATGCAATAATTAAATAATAATTATTGCGAAATCTGAGTATCGGTCGAGAGCCTACGGCTCAGAGCTCTGAGTGGGCTCCACCAAGTCCATGAACCCGACCCGGTATGGATCTACACGACAGGAATAATCTAACTTAGGTTACAAATCTTGGGGCGGGCCTAGAATTACAACTATAGCTCAAGCTAATTCAACAAATAAAAAGAGTTCAGTAGCTAGCATGACAATAGAACAACCATGCACATAAATATAAACACATGAAAATAGCATGAACATAAATGATCAGACAAAAGCCAAGCTCATTTTTAAGAAAAATTAACTAATTGAACCAACAAAAACCAGTGCTGCGAGGTTTAAAAGAGTTTAAAGAAAAACTTAAGGTCGGATCAAAACCCTTCTAGCACGCAAGATTAACTATATAAAATAATCACTAAGGAAAACAAAAGGTTAAAGAAAAGGGTTTAAGCTCTAGTTGAAATATTACATCTCAAAATTAAAACCGTATGAATATATCTATCTATATATATAGATTTTCAGAAAATAACACATGAAGCTATTGCCATTGAACTAAATACATAAACAACTATATTCAAGACTTAAAGATATGACCCATTAATTAGTTGAGAAAACAAAATTGAAATAATAATAATAAAATACAAATTCCTAAGCACTCAGGATTTTGAAATTCTGCAGAAGCATTATGCTTAAAACGATTTCAACATGGGTTTTAGTTACACTAAGCAAGATTAACAAGGATTAGCTTTACTTAGTGGGTTAAGCTATAAATTCACAATTTTTGATTTAAGAAAACAACAACCTACAAGCACAAAAACAATACTCAAACATAAAACAAAGCTTTGGTAAGTATACACCTAAAAATCGACCCCAAAATATACAAGCATAAGTTTAAGGTCATCAACAGAAGCATGAGAAAGGCGCATGCATGCAAACACAAAAGGTCAACATGCTCCAAAACCAAGGAGACAATCATTAAGACACACTATCAAAAACCAATTCAAGACATTAGACAGCTGAAGTACAAGAAAACTCCATGCCAGAAGCCGTACATGTTGTTCCTCCACCAAGCTTCACCACAAACAAGACCTACCTTTAATCTCTCCGAGATCCTACGGTGAAGAGAATCTCCTCCAACTCCAAGCTTCAGAGAAGAACCAACCTAGAAATTCAGCCTCCTCGAAGATGCCACAACAACAAGCTTTGAAGTCGCTTTCCCTTTAAACTAAACAAAGCAGACACATGCCAAAAATTGCTCATGAGATCCGGTTTTTAAGGGCAAAGAGACAAACAATGGGGGCCCGCTCACCAGCTCAGTCGACTAGTCCAAAGATGAAGAAAAAGGAATTTTTACAAACCTTACAATCTCCCTGAAAAGAGTTTAGTCCTCTAAACTCTCGCATCAAAGAGTCGGGGAACAACTCGATAGCGATCTCAGTCGGCTCTCGCTCCCAAGTAGCTTCGTCCTTCCCAGAGTGGTTACTCCATCGGCTGGATTAATGGAATCATTCGGTTCCCTCACTGTTGCTCTTTAGAGGGCAAGAAACTCCATTGGTTGCTCCCATAAGGCGAGGTCTTTACACTTGCTTCCCAGCTCGCTTCATGCTCGAATGACGTGCGATCGCGGACCAATGCAGATACGCCCTCGGCGATAGAGACATGGAGAAAGACAGTATGGACTGAGAGCTAGATCGCGACGGGTAGACCCAGCGATGGCGCGCAACCCGCCTCCGCAATCTCAAAAGGTCTCGATATAGCGGGTCGGCTTCCCACGCGTTTTCCAAATCTCAGCCACCCTTCGTCGAGATATCCTCGAGATTGACAGATCGCCCCATCACAGACTCTCTACGCTACGAGCGGCGCTTATGTCTCGGTGATAACTCTTACCTTCGGCTGCGCGAAAGCGCCTTCGATCGTTTCACGACTCGGGCTCACCTTTCTCTTACGCAATCTTTGCAACACCTACGGACCATGACTTCCGCTCAAGCTCCCACATCGCTCCAAACAGGCAGAGATTCGACACTTCCGCCTGTGAAAGAGGCCTGCGTACACGGCTGCCATCGACTACCACCGAAACCGCAGTTGTGGGCAACACGCCTAAAGGCGAGAGCAGCGTCCCACGAATGTGGCGGATCGAGGGCACATGCACGAGCACGTCCTCCAGACCGAGACAGTCCTCACTGGTCGCCGTAATCCGCTCGCATGGATGAAATGCCGCATCTCTGAAAGTCAACTCAGAAATGCCCAAAGGCCGATCATGGGCTCCTCCAAAATCTTGAGACGCAATCTCTGAATCGCGTCGGACGCGATGATAGACACGCGAGAGTCCGGTCGCGAGTCCGACAAATCTCTCCGGTACAGACTCTGGCTCAGCTGCTTCGAGGGCCAAACCCAGTTTCAAAAGGCGAAAAGTGCGCGCGCTTAGGTTAGGGCGATCACAATCACCACACGGACTCGGTAGCTCACGACGAGTCACGCAAGACCACCGATCTTAAAATCCATCGTGATGTGCCCCCAGCTTCCCCTCGACGTATACGAATGGCAATCGAGGTAACTGCATTTGCGTCTCACGATGCTACGCTAACCTGCTGGCAAGTACGACGGTGGCAGCAAAAGTAGCTATCTCTCGCTCATGTATGTTCCGCGCGTAAATGTTCCTCGAGTCCCCATACATCTCTTTGTACCTCGGTGGATCGTGTAAAAGCTTGAATAACGGGCTTCCGTCGAATAGCGCTCTCAAATCGATTCATCGGAGCGCAAATTCGAGCTCCAACGGATAGTACCATCCTCGTGCACTCGAAACGAGACAACTCCTCCTTCCCACAGAGTTTAGCACATACAACTCCTTGCAATCGCGCATCTCACAGGCCTCTTTAATCCTCTCGCAACAAATTCGGTCGAATGTGCATGTTGGCGGACTAATCCCTGAGTGGGCAGAACAATCTCGAAATCAAACCTTCTAAATCTCCTCCGAGTGCGTTTTCGCTTTCGGTGGTCAGCGCAGGCGTTTCCATGAGTCAGAGCCACGCTAGTGCGTCGACCCACCACGTTGGCATTTCGCCTCGGATGATAGCGAGCACCCAGGTCAGGCAGTCCTTGATCGGCCTCCCACCCGCCTTTGCCCTCCATGTTCAACTCTTTTCCCGAGGTAAAGATGTACTTTAGACTCTTATGGTTCCGCAGAATCGTAATGGCTAGCAATGCAATGATGGCGAGGGTAATGGCTGCCAGAAGGATGGCAGAGCAGCGAAATGATGGATCCTCTTCCTCTATATATTATATATATAGAGTATGGGCCGAGAAGAAACCTCTACTTTCTACTTTCTTCTTCTTTCTCGGCTTCTTCTTCCCTACTTCTCGTTCTTCTCCCACCTTTAGCGGATCTTATCATCACCAACCTCCGCGAAATCACAAAAAGTGGTCGAGGATAAAATTTTTAAATAATAATAATATTATAAAATTTATTTATAAATCAAAAATTTTATTGTTAAAATATATATACATACTTCTGATTTAATAATTTAATAATTTAACTATTTAGTTCGATTTAATAATTAATATTTATTATTTATATATATATATTATTATTTTACTTTATTAATATTATTATTAATAATATTTTTAATTAATTTTATTTTTATATATATTATAAGGCTATTTTTCCTGGGGATTCTTTTCAGACACCCATCCTCAACTTCCCCAAATCGGGGACCACAGATGACGAGTGTAAGATCGTTCTTTCTGTTGAGCTATATTTATTTTTATTTTTATTTTTATTTTATTTATTTATATTTTATTTATTATTATTATTAACTTTAGAAATTTGAACTCATAATTTCAAATTTAAAAATTTAAATTTCGAATATTATTTATTATTTGTTTTATTTATTATTTTATTATTCGTGATGTTTATTTATTATCTTATTAATATTTTTATTATTATAGAAATTCACTATATACCCGAGATACGTGCTGCTAAGCTCGAGGTTGCATTTCTCTCCATCGCCTCGAGATCACGCTCTCATGCCTCATAAAATTTAGTGACTGCGAGGATGATGTGTTTGTGCTATCCCAGATTTGAGATTTGCTCTCCGAGATAGGGGTTCTCAGTGGGTAATCTTGCTTAATAATAATACCTCCTTTATGCCTTGAGATATGTTCTCAGTGGCAACTTTGTAATTTGCATTTTGTATTTAACTTGAGATTTTGCATCCCTAGTCCAAGACAACCAAATAATCAATTAAGATTAAGATTAGGACATTTAAATTTAATTCTAAATATATCTATGATCGATATATTAAATTTAAATTAAATTGGAATTTGTTTCCATTAGGACATTGAGTTTTATTAGGACATGCATTATATTATTTATATATAACAACAATAAGGTTTCAAAACTATTTACCTTACCTCTGCCCTACAAAGAAAAAGGGTTTTAAAACTTCCTTTACCTCCCATTACTTTATTTTACCATACTGCATACAAAACCCTCTCAAAACCTTCATCCAAGCAGACCCTAAATTTGGGACATGAATTAACCAGTGTTGTAATTTAAAAAAAATAAAATTAAAAGCCATAAGCAACATATTATAAATTTATAATACTCCACAAATGCATAAAATTTTATTATAATAATAAAATATATAAATCGAATTTGTACAAAATATATAAATAATTATCCCTTTCTTTAGCTATCATGAAAATTAAT
Organism: Dioscorea cayenensis subsp. rotundata; assembly: GCF_009730915.1. Lineage (NCBI taxonomy): Eukaryota > Viridiplantae > Streptophyta > Magnoliopsida > Dioscoreales > Dioscoreaceae > Dioscorea > Dioscorea cayenensis. The sequence continues at coordinate 1,345,076 of NC_052481.1, read as the reverse complement.
CATCAACATCATCTTGATAGACAAAATATGAGAGAAAGAATGAATAGTAGTTCATTAGACTGAAACTAACCCATATAAATACAAGAATGATGTATACAGGAGCATGTATACTTAACGAAAGATATACGTAGACAGTATACGAATAGATATATACAAGCAATATTATTAATTTAACACACCTCAAACTCACTGTGGTCATAAACCGAGAGTTTGTCATAGAACGCAACCGAGAGAGCAGAGTGTGCCTTAGTAAAAGATCAAGTAAGCTGCCAGTAGAGAGCAACATAAGGAAGAAGAATACTCGCCACAGAAGATAACGATGATCGAACAAAGTGAAGAGCGACTCAAGATGCTTCAGACGCTCACGAAAATATGTGGTTGGCAGTGATTTTAATAGCGATCTGGTTATCACAGATTGTATAGGAGTAGGAGCAGAAATAGAAACACCAAAGTCCATCAAAATCGTCACGCAACCAAAGAACCGCTAGCGTAGAGGACATAGCACCATACTCGACCGCAGAGAAAGAGCAACAGAGATTGTTTCTTGCTTTTCCAAGAGATAAGGGAATCTCCAAGAAAAATGCAGAAACCAGTAGTAGAACGTCGATCAGAGGCATCACCTGCCCAATCAGCATCACAATAGGCGCGCAACTCAAGAGAAGATGTGGCAGAGAAAAGTAAGGAGCGAGATATAAGATACGAAGATAACGAAGAACTCGTGAAGAGGGCGCCAGAATGAGTGGAGCGAGGAGCACCGATAAACCGACTAAGAACACAAACAAAGCATATGCAATATCGTGCCGAGTAATGGTCGAGACAGACAAGAGTCACCAGCAGCAAGCTGCGATAGCGTAGTAGGATCGTGCGGTGAGGCTCACCATCCGAAGAAGAAAGTGGTGGATGATGTATCTCAATGGGAGTAGAGGCAATACGAAACTCGTGATATCACCGCTCGAATAATATCAGATATGTACTTCTGTTGAGACACCAAGTAACCTCGACGAGAATAAGCAACCTTAAGACCCAGAAAATAACGAAGAGGGCCAAGATCTTTCATCTGAAACTCGGTGTGTAACTGTTGTTTCAATGAAAGAACAGTATCAACATCATCACCAGTGATAACCATATCGTCAACATAAAAGAAGAAGAATAGCGATGCCACGAGTAGTCCGCCGAGTGAAGAGGGCATAATCATGAGAGCTCTCGCATAGAAACCAAGAGTGAGAACCACTATGCGAAATCGCTCAAACTAGCACGAGGAGCCTGCTTGAGCCTATAGATAGCTCTCGGCGAAGATGATGCAGACATGCCGAGGAAGGATGAGAGAAACCAGCAGAGGAGTCATATAAACATCCTCGTGAAGATCTCCATGTAAGAAGGCATCTGGTCACATCTAACTCGGTGAAGTGGCCAGCGCTGGCGAGAGCAGTAAAATAGCGAAAAGAAGACTGAACAAAGTAGTCAACTCTGGCCACATGAGCAAATGTCTCCTCATAATCAACGCCATACTCCGAGTAAAAACCACTGCAACAAGACGTGCTTTATGGCGCTCTAATACTACCATCGCCCACGTCTCGACCCGATAGACCCACCGACAACTCGTATAGGGAGTAACACTGCATGGAAGAGGAACAAGATCCCATGTATGTATGGCAGTCGAAGAGCATCAAGTTCTCTGACATAGCCCGTCGCCACTTGGGATGTTTTACTGCCCACGATAAGACCGTGGGCTCTGAATGCGAGTAAATAGTAGCAAGAAAGGCTTGGAAATCGTGGGAGTAGGGTAGATGAGAGAGAAAGTGCGCATCGACAGGGTGAGGGCGGCGAGGACGGTCCGGATAACGATGAAGCGACAGCGAGAGCATCTTCGTGGAGAGGATGGGTCGACGGAGAGAGGAGACAAATCACTAGAATGATCACATGCAATCTGTAAGAAGCGAGAAAGAGAAACATAGGGAAAGTATTCTATGGAGACGTCTGAAGAGGCACGTAATTGGCAAGCGGTGGTGGAACCTCGGGAAAACTATGGAGGGAGAAGAGAGGATACAGTAGGGAGAAGACTCAAGAAAGGAAAAGATTTGGAAAGGATGAAGAGAAGTAGTGAGTATCTTTCAAGAAAAAGTGACATTACTGGAAATACTAAGACGGTGAGAAATCGGGATCATAACATCGACAGCCCTTTATGTTCAGAGCTATATCCAAGAAAAATGCACATGGTAGAACGGGGAGAAAGTTTGTGTCTCCGACGCTGGGTAAAAAGAACAAAAACAAGTGCAACCGAACGTGCGAAGATGACCCTAGGAAGGAGGAATGAGTACAAACGCCTGGCAGGGTGTGATACCGTGACTAGAGCGGAATGGGAGTACGATTGATTAGATGAGACGTGACGTAAGAGTGGCTTCACCCGCGAAAAGATTGAGGGACGTAAGAGGCAAAAAAAGAAGTGCACTGCGCAGTGTCTAAGATATGACGATGTTTGCGCTCCACCGACACCATTTTGAGCGGTGTGTATAAGAACAAGATCTGTCGCGGAAGAGTGCAATGAGTGGAAAGTAATGTAGCGAAAAGGATGTAGAGAGATACTGCGTGCCCCATCGAAGCGAAAAATCTTAATGCGTTTACCAAATTGAGTATATACCATTTGTGTAAATTGAGAGTAAATGACAAAAACCTCAGATTGGGAACGCACAAATAAAGCCAAGTATAACGCGAGAAATCATCAATAAAAAAGATATGTAATAGAAGAAACCACCAAGAGAGGAGAATGGTGCAGGACCCCAAACATCAGAATGAACTAAATCAAAGGTAGATTCGAGATAGATTCTCAGAAGAGAAAGGAAGAGCAGAGGGTTTAGCAAGTTTACAACCCGACATGGATGTGAGGGAAGAAAAGAAATGTAACCAAGATTACCCGAATCGCCGTGAGTTTCGAGCAAGAACTAGACAAATGACCAAGGCGACTACGCCAACGATCAAGAGAACATACAGAGGCGACAATATCGTAAGATGGAGGAGTGGGAAGATGAAGAGAGTCTAAGTGATAGAGGCCGCCAACTCTACGCCTCTCGATCCCAATCCTTCCGCTTGTGAAGATGGTCCCGCACTTGTACAAGTAGAAGAAAAAGGTAACTCGTGAGACCATGACTAGCTGAGTCGACTCAATGTAAAAGAAGGTTAAGAGCTAGGCCAGTGGACATAATGTAACGCTAGGAATGTTAAATGAAGTGGACTCGAAGATGACCACACCGCGGTGATGTGATGAAGACTTCTATCGCAGCAGCGAACACTCGGAAAAAGAGTAGGAGGTTTAGTAATTGAGACTAGGTAGAGGTATCGTTAGCACATATGATGAGTGGCACCTGAATCCAAAAATCCGTGAAGAGGAAGACATACCAGAGGGCAAATGACATATAGCAGAGGAAACACCGGAGGCAGAGAGCGACCGCATGGTACATGAACTCCGTTTCAGTGAGTCGAGCAACCCGAGAAAGAAGATCAACAGAGAGGTGAGAATCCGAGACCGAGATGCGGGCGCGAAAGAGGGGAGGAAGCGTGAGATCGAGGTACCGTGACGAGGTTGTGATGACCGCTGTCGTTGTCGCTGTCGAAGCTTCAAACATCGATTCTTCATGCGACTGTGACGCTTGCAATAATGCATGTATAATCAAGACCGAGATGAGTTCGATGAAGCGTGAGCCGGTAACCCGTGAGGAACGAGTGTGCTCGAGTGAACGCGGAGAGGTCACGCGAAGAATCGCGGTTCGGAGGGATAAGCCGTGGAGATAATGTGTCGAGACGAGTTTCTTTAGCAATAACATCGCGAATGACATCGCCAAAGTGATGGAAGAGGGTCTCGATCGAGCGCTGATCGCGAATACTTCAAAATCGTGACGAAGACGCATCGAATTAGGGTACGCTGTGTTAGGCGAGACTGAAAAGTAGTTTTACAACATGTACATGTCGTATAAGTAGATCCTTCTAAAGAATCAAGTTGTCGCCATAAGGATCGCAGGTCACTGACATACTCCCTGACGGAACGCTCACGCGTTGTCATGCGTGAGTAAGATCTCGTAGAAATGACATACCGTCGAAAGCTGTAGCTAGAATGCTCAAACATACGCTTTCAGTGTTCCCACATCGTACGAAAAAAGCGGAAGACGTCCATTTTCCATACTGAATATCAATTTTACAAGACCGACAGATGATAGTCATGAGTACGGTGATCACTAAGTGTCCACGATGCATCGGTGTAGACTGGCTGGGAGAGTAATCGCACGACATGGCTAAACAAATCCATACCAGTAAGGCAATGCGAACGGTAGTAAACCATTCTTTGTAGTTGGATACCTATTTAATTTAATATCAATTGGAGCTAGAAAATGTGGAGAGGATGATGCCATTTGTTTTAAAATAAATAAGAAAGGAAATATTAAAAGGAAAAAGCAAGTAGTCTGGAGGGAGGGAGAGAAAGAGAGAGAAAAAGAGAATGTTTGAACAACTCGGGTATTGAGCTGGCGTTTTTTGTTTTAATAATATATGTATTTTATATATATATATATATATAGGATAAGTATAGATATATTATAATATATATAGATATATTTTAATATAGATACTATGGGTATATAGATATAGATATAGGATAAGTATAGATATATTATAATATATATAATATGGGTACTGGGAAAACGAATAAGGATGGGAAACAAACGAATGGGATAATGCCAAATGCGTTGGAACTTGAGTGAGTGAAAAGGTGCGCCGGTCGGGAGTCAAGGAAAAGTTGATGTAGATGGCTTCATCCAGGCGGGAAGAATAATTGAATGTGTGGACTGTAGAGCTCGGCGGTTGCTGGTGGAAGATGTAGGTGATGGCAATGGAAGGCTTTGGAGCTTGTTGGCAACGAAATGACGAGGCAAGCACTGGCCGGTGGCAACAGCGAAACTCGTATGGGTGTGGGATCGCGACTATAGTAGACACGGCGACGACGAGCACAAGTTTTCAGTTTAGAAAAAGGGTAGTGCTTCAAGTAGACCGGACTTTCAAGGCTCGTCGGAGGACAGACAAAACTCGGTGACGAGTTAATAAGGCTTTCAAGGCTCGTCGGAGGACAGAGAAAACTCGGTGACGAGTTAACAGGGCTTTCAAGGCTCGTCGGAGGACGGACAAAATTCGGTGACGAGCAAACAAAGTGGCTTACAGAACTCCAGTAACACAAGAACTAAACAAACGACGAACCAAACAAGCAACTTCGTCGTCAAAAACTGAACGGAGCAAAATTTCGACAAGATCGACAGGCGTCTGATACCATGATATACAAAATATGAGAGAAAGAATGAATTGTATGTTCATTATACTGAAACTAACCCATATAAATACAAGAATGATGTATACAGGAGCATGTATACTTAACAATATATACGTATAAGTATACAGTATATATACAAGTAATATTATTACTCTAACAAAGGGTGTTAGTTAAGTTGGAAACATAAATGAAGAAAAATAAACAAAACATTTTTGATGCATTTGTTTACAGCTCCATTTTTTTATCCCATAGTTTATGGTAGAATTATAATTTAAAGTACTCATATTTTTTAGGTTAAGAAATAGTTCACAATTCAAAATGCCAATAAAATAGTTGCATGGGGATGGCACCATAAAACAAGGAATTTTTACTTGATTTTAATTGACAAGCTATCACCCATATTCATGATATGAATAAAAAAAAAAAAAAGTTTCTTTTTTCTAAATGCTCTTTATTTTTTCTTCATCAAACCCAAAATATTATTTATGTAATAATTTTAGTTTACTTAATATAATTATTATTGTTATTTTTGCAATAGTCAAGTAGTAAAATATTTATCTTCTATGTGAGAGAACGAGAAATTAAAGATTTTACTCCCTCAAATGATCAGTTGGGATAAAATAATAAAAAATATGTGAGAGTAGTGATTTTCTACATTAACATATATATATATATATATATATATATATATATAATTGTGATTATATAAGGTGTAGTAATTTTAGAAAAAACAATTTTTTTTAAATATTGTTTGCCTTAGTTCCATTGCTAGCTCTGGAAGTTTCAAATTTTACCAATTGAATTATATATATATATAGTTTTAAGAAATTTTTAAGTAATTAATTTTACTATTTTTTGTTCTAATTAATATATGTCGGTTGATAAGAGACCAAAATATTAATGGCTGCCAATAGTTTGATGACTAAATGGACAATTATGATTCATGTCGCAACAAAAGAACGAAAGCATCTGCAAGTAAATGAAACTATAAAATTCAAATTAACATAATGAATATTTATTAAAAAAAAAATGAAAAAATCATGGGCCATAGGTCCATAAATGGCCCATAAATGAAGGAGAATATATATATATATATACATACATATATACTCGTCAATGCAAAACTTGCATTTATATATTGCTACTTCGAAATATAAAATTTTCATAGTAATATTATCATTAACTAATATATAAATGTTATTTTCAACTAAGAATAAATTTTCCAACACTAAATATAAATATTCATTAAAATACCAAACATATTCCAACACTAAAATGCCAAATATATTTAGACAATATTCAAACTTCCATGAAAAATAGCATTAATTTATAACAATAGCACTAGGACAATATTCATCTAAACTTTCATGAATGTAGGAATATTTAAAATTATAGTACTCTAGAATCAAGACATGCATGCATGCATCTATCTTCCAAAGCTGAGACATAAAATCCTTCATGGGAATTCTTTGGGTACATTTAACCTTAAACTTTACCCTTTCTACTTTATTTTAATTTGCATGCTCTTGTTCTTCTCCATTGGATCAATCGCTAACTTATTTGAATAAAGAATTTAATTAATTACTTATTTATATAAAATTTAACAATACTAACGACATATTGTTATTCTTTTAGAAAAAGTGATAAATGCTGCTTATTTGATCTAGTGATCTCTACCTATAATTGTTTTTATATATTATTTATATCTTGTGATAAATTAATTTCCCTCTACAACCCTCGTACTATATCTTCATAAAAAAATAGAATTTATTTTTACTTACATTATTAGAAAAAATCCAATTAACTCATATGTTAAAAATAATAATAATAATAATACATAATAACAATAATAATAATAATAATATTATTATTATTATTATTATTATGTTATTGATTATTATTAGTAGTAATAGTAGCATTAGTAATAATAGATATTTCACAAACTTAAATTTTTAAAATATATAAATTTTATAACAACTTAAACATATTTGTTTTCTGTCTTTTGAATATAATTTTTAAATTTTTACGAGCACCCTCACAGTATATAGCCGTTATATATATAAATTTATAAGAGGAAGAAATTTTTTTTAGTAACATTATATTTTTAAATATTATGTTATTTATAAAATCAATGGGAAGTATGGTTCCGGTGGGGGTGTGATGTGTTAGTTCACTCAAAAAACTCACTCATGGATTAAACACTCACACACAATCAAAGCAAGATAAAGGAGACAAGCAAATTGGTAACCTGAGTTCGAAGCACAACCTTGCTTACATCTAGGGGCCGGACACTGAGAAACAACCCACTAAAAGAGGTGTAGGGAACAAGGAGTACAACACTCACTCACTTCCTCGACTAAAGAATATCCTCTCAAGATTGCTCGACGCCCACACACTCAACTCTCACCAAAGAGTCTCTCACTTGTTGGCTCCATCCTAAATCTTCGAGCATGATGTCTTATATAAACGCACCAACGTCTCTGAGAGTTACCTCTTTTAGAATTCTCCTCGGCTTCCTAACTCGGACACCTTCCAAAGTTAGATGTCAGCAACACCCGGCTTACAACATGGCGCTACCTCATCGAACACTGAGCCGAAGTTCCCAGCAGATGCATCCCGACTGCGACCTTCAACCTCCGGTTCCTTCGATCCGCTCTTGTAGCGGTTGACTGAGCCCGAGCTCCTCCCTGCACGCTGCTTCCTTCCTCACATCACTTCAAGGTCTCCCTCTCCCGAGGGGACGTGCCCACCAAGGCACACACTGACCATCCCATAGAAGATAGCCAGCCCAAGATCTCCCGATCTTTCCTTTCCAAACTTTAGCCCCAAGTTTGGTCTTCCAAATAATCTTCGTTTGACTCATGGAAATATTGTTACTAAACTTGATCTCATCTTTATCCAAGTTTAGTCTTCAATATCTTCAAACATGATCTTCAATCATCCATGCTTGGATCTCCAAATCTCTAATCATATCACATGCAATCTTCAATCAATATCCTCATATGACTAGTCTCCATGAATAGTTCCTCCCATAGATAGCTCTTGAATCTTCCTTCAATATAAGTAATGCTAAATATGGTCTTGATGATCTCCTTGGTAAAGTCTTTACCTTTATTTAGTTTGGTCTTCAAATAGCTTTTACACACCAAACTAAATCTTTGTGTCTTCAAATAGCTTTCAAATAATCTTCATGATCTCGAACTCTTGCCAGATAATAGAATATTCCTCTCTCAAAATAAATCTTTCTAAAAAGGAGTTCTATCAAAAGATATGAATTATCATCCCGGATTTTCTACCAAGGATAGATAATCATATCTAAAATAAAACTTGCTTTTCTTGAAGAGATCCTATAGTCTCGATGCATCGTCAAAAATAGTTTATCATCACATGGTAGTATTGAGAGGAATATCGCTAAATAAAAATCTTCAACCTTAATCTCCACCTTTAATCTTTATTAAATCTCTTCCTTGATCTCATCATGCACGACTATAAGTCATTATCTTAATCACCTCTTCTTTGATGAGTCACCACACGCCACGTCATCATCCTTTTTCACGTCACCACTTGGGCACATCATATAATGTCAATCCATGTTATCAGACTTAACATATAAATTTTATAACAACTTAAATATATTTGTTTTCTGTCTTTTGAATATAATTTTTAAACTTTTACGAGCACCTTCAGTATATAGCCATTATATATATAAATTTATAAGAGTTAGAAATTTTTTTTAGTAACATTATATTTTTAAATATTATGTTATTTATAAAATCAATGGGAAGTAGGCTTTGATGGCAAGGGAAAGAGTCCAGCTTTTAAAGAAATACGTGGATATATATAGAGAACCCATCATTTAGGGACGTCCTAGATTTCAAATCTAGGGATGTCCATAGAACTGCATCGGATGAAACATCGGCGGCTCTTATCATTATGCAAACGATAGAAACCGCTGTTCTACGAAAAGTAGTTAGTACAGATGATCATGAAGCGGTAAAAAGGTACACAGATGTTTATATAATCAATCAACCATCTGGATGATGATCCACGAGCCTAGATTTAAAAACATCACTAGATTTGAAATCTGGGGACGTCCTGAAATGATGTTTTCTCCATATATATATATATATATGATTTCAAAGATATATACATAAGAAATTTAACACTATTATCAGTGAGGAGAATGGATAAAAACACTTTCTATTATGAATTAAATAAATAAAACTTTTTAGATAATTTTTAAAAATTATGCTAACTACCACTAATTATCACCGTATATACTACTTAAAAAGCCTCAAATCATTAATGTGCGTGTGCATATTTCTTTCCCAAGCCCCATATCTTCTATATGAGGCCAAATCTTCTTAGCTGTCATCACATTATTTCTAAAAGCTTGGGCATATTAGTATCAAGAAAAACCTTCTTCAAGACTATTATTAATAAAGTAATGCCCTTACTCTCATGATATATATATATATATATAATACTTGATCTAATAAGTATATAAAAGTAAGTATGTTTATATTCTAAGTAAAAACAAGATCAAGCCAACAAAAAGTTTTGTACTACTCAGTCTACTCCTGGCTTTTTGCTTCTAAAATATATAGCGTCTGTGGCACATTACCCAAAGTTGATCTCATACTGTTTACTCTCCACAATCTTTTTACCATGGTTAGTGACTGTGAATAATGGTTGATTATATTTAGGGGTTATTTGATTACTAGTAAAATGAAAATCGCAATATAAATAAAAATTACAATGTGACCAAAAATGTTGCATTTAAATTACATTTATTATTGATTAGTTTGATTTAAGTTAAAATTATAATCGTAAGTGGAGTAGCAATTACACGTATACAGTATTAGCACTAAGAATTAAGATTTATCATAAAAATTAATTTAAATAAATAATTAATTATTAAATTTGAAGATATTTAATATAATTTTGATATTTAAAAATTTTTATAATTTAATTTTAAAAACAATTAATTTATTAAATAGTTTTATAATATTTAAAAATTCTAAAATATTTTATCATAAAAATATTTAATAATATAAATATTAAATTATAAAATTATAAACTACTAATATATTTTTTATAATATTTTATGGGAAAAATAAAGCAGCAATACGTAACTACA
>NC_052481.1:1259462-1333628 GCF_009730915.1 Dioscorea cayenensis subsp. rotundata | reverse complement strand
CACATGTATTGTTGTTAAATCTCTACTGTTTTTTTTTGGTTTACATAAATTTTGTCTTCTAAGAAATATGCAAAAATTATAAAATTAAAATTTCACTTTTGTTCCGGTTAGATGGAGTGAGAACCGTGAGTACAACCTCACAGTTTCTCACATGCCTAATATTTGAGGGTCTTAAGTTTCGAATTCCCAAATATCAAGATAGGGTAAATCATCCCACCTTAATGCACGTTTCAGTCTATATCCTTAAATAACTCGCAGCATTTATCACATTTATAAAATACAAAAATTGACACAGAGTGGTGCAACATATCTTTTATCTAAGATATCTTTTCTTACACATCAATGAACAATAGGCTTACAAATACCCTATTAATATAAACAGCACCGAACTCGAGCTCGCATGTATATGTGACAAAACGATACATACAATACATAATATAATCAAGCATTTATAGTACGCATTTATCACGTATTTATAAAAATAAAAATTTGACAGTAGTGGCAATGCACGCAAAATTTTATCCAAGATGTCTTTTCTATACATCAATGAATATTGTATGTGACAAACAGCGTAAGTAGATGCATCATACACATGCGATCGACGTAACTCCTGAAATTTAATGTGATGTTGCATATACAATACAAAATATATAGTAATCCTCGATCAAACAAGAGTATGTAACAAGATCGGCGAATGGCATTAGACGTGCAAGTGGATTTAAACCCATAACTCTCCTTCTTCTTCTTCTCGCTCGCCACATCACGCTATCCAACGCTCGACCATACATCAAATTTCTTTGCTGTGTCTTTCAAAAAGCTATTTTTAAACCAGGTCGCAGTTTGATTAGACTGCACCAGCGGCTCGTTCGTGTCGAGTTTTCGCTCAAAAACCGCCGGCTCCTTGCTTTTATAAATTCAGGTAACCGAACCGAACCATAAGGTTCATAAGGTTCCTGCCTTGCCCGGCTCCACACGATTCCGGCCTCAGTTCGGGTTCTCCATAATTTCACTCCACTAATTAAAATATATAAAAATGATATGGTATATATTTTTGTTTAAAATAAAATAGAACCGTCATCGTTCGCTGCCTTGCCCGGCTCGTATCAGACTGAGCAGAATCCTCAACCGAACTCACCTCGGCTTCAAGATTCGCTTGGAACCTCAAACCTTTTTACCAGTTTCCTTGCTCTCGCTCTATTAGCCGAGGATTTCCTGCGTTTGGTTTCTACGTGTCATTGGAACCGAATCCACAAGTCGTGCCTAGCATCGAGTATTTGTTGAAAAGTCTTTCTTTGAAAATATTTTCGCTTTTCTGTGCACCACATGATTGTTTTCTGTGTGTGTAAGTTAATTTCAACTCATATCTGCATAATTAGAATTTCTCTCACCTTTATTTTCCTATCTTGAAGAAATATCACTTGATCAAAAGCACTACAATCACTGTTTCTCGCGTATCTTATCTTGTTCCTGTTCATAGCGCTCCTCAAAACTCCCTATAAATACAAGCCATTAGATTCATTTGGAACTCACATTTATTAATTGTTCTTTCCTCCCAGTTTTGACAAGCATCATATATGTATACACATGATGTCCATGATGTCTAAGGCTTCATTTCTCCCTTCATTCTCTCTTTTGCTTCTCCTCAACTCCAGACATCATCATCAACCCATCAACTACCATTAGATCATGCACAAGTTCACTAAAACCCAAACAAGGACCAGTCTCATGGTCACTATCCTCTTCTCTCCAATGCAAAGGAGAGCTTTTTCAAGGTATATTAGTTTTAACTCATGGTCATTTTCTCTGCCTTCAAATGCATGCATTTTTGCATTAAGTTTTTCTGTAAATGTTTTAACTCTTGATAAGTTATATGGTTAAATTTGTAGTTAACATTATAATATATGCAATTCACTTGCATTGTATAAAATAATAAAAACAAAATAAACCTGAAAGCTACTGCTAATAATAAACTTTTTCTTTTTAAATTAGCAGAGGTTTTCATTGACTCTTCTTCATTGGCTACATATTGATTAATAAGTACTCTAAAAATTACAAGCAGGCTTTCATTTACTGTTTATTAGGTCTGAATTAACTAATGAGTACTTTTTTTTTAAAATTAGTAACGAATTTCATGGCATTTTTCATATCTCCCAAAAATATTTATAAGACCAAATCAATCCAAATAATTTTTTTTTATAATATATATATATATCTATACAAGACACTACACATTATTTATGTTTTATCCATTTATTTAGAGGGAATTATATATATATATATTGCTCGGTGATTGGGATGACAGTGGCAATAGTTGATGTCAAAAATATATATATATTTTTATTTACATACTAAATGCAGTTTGGAGAATGTAAAGATCTCGAACTACTGAGTGGGCTCCTAATTTCGTCCGTGAGTTTTTGATATCAGACAGAAATCACTTCATAAACAAGTGGTTGAAAATGTCTCTCATGTATGCCTGGTAAGGTACTCAAGTGATAGATATTTTATCTTCTATTCTTTTAATGTTTTGTTTGGTCATGTGTAGAATGATTTACAAATGAATCATTCAAAGAACATATCAATGGTGGAGAGACATGTTATTCTCCAAAGAAGACAATAAGACTCCATTGCAAATCCATGGTGTTAATAGACACACTTCAACATATGGGACTTTGATCATCTCTTTCAAGGAGGAAATTGGCTCAACTTTGTCATCCATTTATGACAACTTTGCTCATCAAACACATCAGTGGTCTGATAACTTGTTTGAATCCTCTCTTTCTTTTTAGATTATTCAGAGAGCATGGTCATGAGTGTATCTCCAAGTAAGTCCTTCTTCTTCTTCTTCTTCTTCTTCTTCTCTCTTCTTCTTCTTCTTCTTCTTCTTCTTCTATTCTATATCAACTCCATTAAATTTTATTTAACTTTAAAAATATGTATTAATTTGTAGAGATGCTCAAGAAGTTCATTGATAAGAATGGAGAGTTTAAACTAGCTTTTAAGTAAGGATGATAAAAAGGTTTGATGAGTTTGTCATGAAGCTCACATTTAAACATTGAGAAGATATACCAAGAAAAGGCAAGGAGTTTTCAAGCAAGCATCTTTGGGATTCTATTGACTGCTCGATTGGCCCTATACCCAATCCGCCTCACGCCAATTAGGATGTCTTTCATCAACTAACGGGCAAGCGACGTCATTTCTCCTTCACTGAGACTCTAGAAGAAAGGGTAAAGTGGGATAGCCATGTAACATTTATTATTTCGAAAGAGGCACACTCTACTCCCATCATTACGGAGCCCCTCGATCAAAAACCCGATCCTAGGCTTTTGTTGGCAATACATAAACCCCACGACATTTCATAAGCATATGCATGAGATGTTGAGGAAGTTAGAGAAGTATGAGAGTAAGATAACAGAGCATATTAGTCTCCTAGATAAGAGAGGATACCTGGTTTCTCCTTATTATTGGGAGAGAGTCTAGAAGCTTCGAAATTCTCCCACTCTAGCTGAATTTCTTCTATCCTCGCCTGTCGTTTCTTTTACCCTAATTATTTGCGCTTTTCCACGTAATATCTTTCAGTGCCCCTTTATTTTTTGAAGATTATTCTTATTTATTTTGATCACGATCGCTATATCCAAATCCTACATTTCACAACATCGACCTCATTGGATAACAAGTCTGCAAAATCAAGTAAGCGAAACATTAGAGCACCCATTTATCATATGAGCATACAAAGATACAAAGCTAGAGATATATCTAGCATGCACCAAGATGATCATGGAAAACGGATGCAAAGATGTGGTACTGTTTGAATTAGCTAAGTATGAGTTCAATATTAGTTCAACTCTTGCATCAAAGAGAGCTTGATGCAAACCCCTAAGGTAATTAATTCATTTGCTTTGTTTCATGTTTTGCTTTTTGCAGTTATTGTGCAGAAGAGTTTTATAGATCACATGCATTAATAGTAGTGTAAAGTGTAAAATTACTTTAATGCTCTTAGATTAATAATGATAATAATTAAACATAATGCTAGATATATAGGACCTAAATAATTTCATCTTGATTATTTTTTTTTTTTTTGATTTTTTATTGTAGTTGGTGGAAGAAGATAGGGTTGGCTCAAGAGTTGAGCTTTGTGAGGGACCAACCATTGAAATGGTATATGGGGCCTTGACAATGGTTCCTCAGCCACATCATTCAAAGTGTAGAATTGAGCTCACAAAAGCAATTGCCTTCATCTACATAATAGATGATATTTTTGATGTCTATGGAACCCTAGATGAACTCTCTGTTTTCACTCAAGCCATCAACAAGTAAGCATATATATATATATATATATATATATATATATATATATATATATAACGATAAATCGATTTATAGACTTTTGCTTTCATTATAGTTATATATGAAAATGTTAAATATTTTAAAATTTATATATACTTATTTCTCATTTATGTTTAAATTAAATGATGCTAAATAATTATATGGAATCAATAATATACACGCATATATATATATATATATATATATATATATATATATATATATATATATATATATAGAAAATTCTAAATATTTATTTTTTTAATAAAAAATCTTTTAATGGTTGATATATACATAAATTTATTTATTTATTTGTAGGTGGGATATTTCCGCCATCGATAACCTTCCAAATTATATGAAGGTTTGCTTTAATGCACTATACAATGTTACTAATGAGATTGCAGAAATAACTCTAAAGGAATATGGATGGAACCCGATTAACACCTTAAGCAAATCAGTATGCATATCGATTATTCTTATTTACATTTTATTTAATTTTTTATTCATAAGTTATTGACTGATGTTAATTTATTAATAACATTTTGTTTTCTATTTGATTTTAGTGGGGAAAATTGTGCAATGCTTTCCTTCAGGAAGCAAAATGGTTTGCATCAAAACAAGTACCAAACAAGGATGAATACTTGAGAAATGCAGCGACTAGTTCAGGAGTTTTCATTGTAATAGTGCACTTATTTTTTCTAATGGGACAAGGCTTAACATTGGAGAACATACAACATATAGAGAATGATCCAAGCTTTGTTTCTAAATCAGGAACTATTCTGCGCCTTTGGGATGATTTAGGCAGTGCCAAGGTGTTATTATTAATTCATTCATTATTTTTTTCCTCTTCACAGTTTTTGTTTTATTTAACTTTTATTTTTCTTCCATTTATTTTCATATACAGTAACGTAGGATTTCAATTCATTCGCACCTCATTTTATTCTCAATTTTTATTCTACATAATTTTATTAAAGTAAGTAATAGTCTCACATTGGTTAATTTAAAAAAACATGTATTTGATTATATAGATTTGATTTTCAATTCTATTAACCACAATTTTAATTTAAATCAGATTTAAATAATATGTTCAATTTGCTTCTAACTAAAATAGCACTTATATTAATTAAATATTTCATTCTAATGTTTTGACTCAGATATATTTTTCGTTTTCTATGTACATTCAATTACCGATATTTGACTTATTTGAAATCAAAAAAATATTATTTATTGAGTCATCAAACATTGAAGTGAAATTTTTTGAAAAAATTGAATTGGTTTATTTATGGATGGCAGGATGAAAATCAAAAAGGGTTTGATGGATCATACCTGGAGTTACACATGAAAGAACATCAAGATTGCACTGCAAAAGAAGCTCGGGAACATGTGATGTTGATGATCTCCAGAACATGGGATGCACTTAACAAAGAAAGCTTCACTCAAAGCTCATTTCCTAAACCCTTAATTAATGCAACCCTCAATCTTGCAAGGATGGTTAGAGTTATGTACTCTTACGATGATAACCATCATCTCCCAATGCTTGATGATTTTGTATTTTCCTTATTACATCACCCTTTATAAATCAAAGTTTTACTCTAAGGAAATATTAAAAAAAAGATTAATTAACTAACAGTTGTGGGTATTACTTTTAACTAATAATCCAACATTGGTTAATTGACTTAAAAAATATAAAATTTGAATATATATATATATATATAGATTTGTGTCTCATCCTATCAACTTTATTTTGAAGTGACAAAAAAGTATGATTTGAACTATTTATCTTGCGGCAATAAATTTTGATATTATCAAGTGAATAGCATGGATAACGTGTGTGTTCAAATTTGTATTTGAATTTTGGAGTATCAACAATTTGCTCAATCTTTTGATTAAAAATAAAAAATAAAAAAAATCCAAATGAATTGTCCGGGACATAGTACAAAACCATATAATAGGTGAAGGTCACGTTACAATGGTTCTTATGTGTGTGGCATGTTGTTGACATTTAATTTTATAACAAATCAATTAATTATTTGTGCCTAAAAAATTGTTATTAGTTGAGAGACTAAATTGAATATTATTATTATTATTAAAGCAAAAAAAAAAATCAATTGGAAAATACATAGCATAACATTCTATCATAAGTTACTGTAGTTCTGTTTTTCCAAATAAAATAACTCAAAAAGGAAACTTTTTTATCTAGGTAAATTAATTTTCAATGAATAAATACTTTTAAGCCGTTAACTTTTACAAAATTCCAACCCTTATTTTAATTTTTTAATCATCTCTTACTTATGTCAGTGATACAGCTCAATAATTGGTTGATCTTAATTTTGGGGAAAAAAAATATATAGGAAATTTTCCCAAAAACTCATTTTATTTTGTTATTTTTATTAAAAATCAAATTAAAAATAAAAACTTGGGCAAATGCTTGCTCTAGATATTTAGAAAGCGACATCCACATCTAATTAATATAAAGGGTAAATTACATAATTAGCCATTAAACTATTCACAAGTTCCTATATTGGTCACTAAACTAAAAAAAAAATTCTATTTTGGTTATTTAACTTTAACTTATGAATTTCTTTCAATCTAGTCACTATCACCTACGGCGTTAATGACAATATAACATGGGTCGCCATGTCATGACGAGCTCGCCACGTCATCTCAGCTTCCCAATACCACGTGGCTAAAGAAAGTTTTCTATTCTTTCTTATTTATTTCTCCTTCCTCCTTTTTTCTCCTCTCTTTCTCAAATCCCCTAAAATTGATTATTGTGCCCAATTAATCCAATCAATGTGCCATTGGCTGGTAGAGTAAGGGATTATCAAAATAGTGACCGGAATGGTGGTCGCGAGGATGAGGAAGTTGAAGTATGTTCCTTTTCTTTTAGTTCTTCCTCTCCTTTCCTCCTTTATATTCTTATATTTTATACCCATTATATTGAGATAATTTCAATTTTCCTTCAAACTTTTTGATCTCAAAGGTTAGCATTAATCATTGTTTTGTTTGAAAGATAGGATGGAAGGTTGGCCACCCACTTGATGCAGCCATGAAAGCAGGATTAACATTTTGGAAGAGCTCATCATGGCTTGTTAAGAGTCTACATGAAGAATAAGATAAGCAAATGAAAGCATCCTCCACCTCGCCATTCAGATCAACTCCTTTGTGGCTGCTCTGAATTCTTAGAAAGCTTAAAGTAGTTGATGATGATGTTGATGAGTTTTTAAATCTCTAAGCTGATTTTGATACTTTGATTTTCCATCTCTTTTATTTTGGAAGTATATCTATATTCATATATTCAAATCCTAGAGAAGACTATTGAAGAAGGTTAAATGGCATGGAGCTAAATGGAGAAGTTGGTCTCAACTACAATAAATGTTTAAGTGCTTTATTAGTAGTTAATGTATTTTTTTAGTGAATGTCCGAAGTCAATGAATGTTTTTATTTTTATGCATTCTTAAAGAGTTAGTTAACATCTTTTAATTAATGTATTATAGGAGTCGATTATAATTAGTTTTTATGTATGGAGAATGTGGGTCATCTTTCCAGTTATGTGTGTAAGTAAAAGTCTAGCATTACATTGTTGTTGTCCAATTATAATGCAACCCTCAATCTTGCAAGGATGGTTAGAGTTATGTACTCTTATAATGATGATAACCATCATCTCTCCCAATGCTTGATGATTATATATTTTCCTTATTACACCACTCTTTGTAAATCAAAGTTTTATTCTAAAGAAATATTAAATAAAGGGTTATATTAGTGTGGGTATCACATTTAACTAATAACCCAACATTGATTAATTAATTTTAAAAATATAAATTTGAATATATATATAAATTTGGGTCTCATCCTATTAGTTTTAATTTTTGGATTTACTCAAACCCAAATAATATGTTTTATTTACATCAATGGAAAAACATCTTTTATCTTCAAAGTTTTCAAATCAAATATAAGGATTAGAGTTGGAGGCACTAATTAAATTAGACTAATGAAAACTTAGAGTTATATATATGCTCTTGTTTATTTGGTTTGATAGCATCTAAATATATGAAACAAAAATGTCCAAAAATAATGTTTTTCAGTAGTGAAAGGCCAACGAAGCTTAAGCATTTGTAAGGGGTCCAAATATAGGATAAGTGTGTGTGATATATTTAGAAAACCCGCTCACAACCTTGACACATTGGCTTGTACACATTTATCAAAATATAGGTTTAATTGCTATACAGATCACTGTAATTGTGTACTTTCTGCCCTTTTAGTATTTGCAAAATTTTTAGGTACAATTAAATCTTCACATTTAGTCGAGTTTGGTTGCTCTAGTCCGCGGTGTAGATGGTGTTAACTTCGTCGTTTCTTTTGCACCGACGTGGCTTTTTTTTATTACGAAATATGGTGTAAAGATGCTGACGAGGTGCTAAGGTGGCAATTGGATCCAGATCCAAGACCCCACACCTCAATCTCCCACCCTCGAAGCCTGTGGAGCACACTTGTTGTCCGTCCAAAGTCCTCACTCCCCTTAACTCCGGCGAAGCCCACCTCTAACCGGCCGACATCCTCCACTCTAAGCCTTCGTCGGTGAAGCCATGGTTTTGCAAACCCGTCCAGATAGCCATCAACAATCTGCTATTGCCCCCTCTCTTCCACTCTCTTTTCTCTTTTACTGAATTTTAGCCGGTGCTTGTGTTCACTTGCAAACGTGCCATCAATAGCAGGTTAGGTCTTTTTTGTGGACAAGCAAAACTAAATGAAGAAAGTGCTCAATAGACATCTACAACAATTGATCAACACTTAGATCTCCCAACACAATAGAGCATAACAACAGAGCATAATAACTGAAGCAAGGAAACACTTCTCAGCCTATCTTTTTTTCTTTTGTATTTTTAACTCAGCCCTGGATAGTGGTGTTTTGTAAATTGGCTATCAAAACTGATGATATGCAATACAGTAATTTTCTTATCTGCTCACAACTACAATGGCATTTGGTGTGGTGTTGTTTCTGCACAATACTATTAGGTTTAATATGTATGGCAGATGTGAAATTCCAACTATGTCCAGTTAATAAAAAATTATTTACAATTACTTTTTACTTTAATTAATGTTAAACTGAAAAATCGGAATACTTTGCAATCAATGAAAAACAGAATGAGTTTTAGCATGATCGCTTTGCAGATCCAATGAAAAAAACATGTAATGGTTTGCAAATACTAAACAATTAGCCCCATTGTTTGCAATCCCTGAACTATTCACCAAATGCTGACAAGTTAATGTTACAAAGCATAAAAGCTAACAAAACCAAAAAAAAAGGGAAAAATCAAGCCAATTTACCCATTGACTCAAACATACGAATACATAAAACCTATATTTGAATATCCTTGTTCAAAATAAAATCAATATTTGACAAAAATAATGTCAACATTCGAAGGGATTGCACATAATATACAAAGGATACACTATGACTTTTGAAGATGCGGCTTTGCCGATAGCGAAAATAATGGCCTTGGCTGCTGAAAGTCATGAGTAGAGGTCGTGGGTGGAGAACAATGGCATCAACGGCTTGGAGTGGAGGTTGTTGGCCTGTTGAGGGGAGGGAGGGTTTCAGACGGACAGCAAATTTGCTCCACCGGCATCGAGGGTAGGTGATGCGGGCCGTATTGAGGAGATGGCATGCGCGTTCATGCGGAAGTGGATCGAAGTAATAAGGGTATTTTAGTAATTCGCGGGGTGGAGTTTTTGGGTTTCTTGGGCCTAGTCTCGATGGGAAACTCGTGGAGTCATGCATGATTTCGCCAAATTCCATAGTTTAGGGCCCCTCGAAAACCCCCGATTTTTGCTATTTTTTTGATTTCGCTATTCCTTTGGCTAGAAATCTCCCGATTTGTAAGTCGCTTATGCGCTAGCATTTATTTTTGTTAACTCTTTTATTTCTTGCGTATTTGAAAAATTTACCATTTTTGGTATATTTTTCAATTATCTCCGCTTTTAGTGATTATTTTCATATCTTTGATTTTTCCTATTTAATGTAAGCCTCATGGGCGAGAGTAGGGAGGTTTTTTTGGGTAATAGTTATTCTCTTGAGTAATAAAATTTACTCTCTTTCCAATTCTCCCGGCTATCTTTGATCAATGTGTTTTGAAGACTTGTACCTGGGTATTCGCGCGCGAATCATCAGCTCGCAGTATACCGCAGATCCGCTGGGTACTAGAGCCGAAGCGTATCATGGCACCGCGAGGACGCAGTCACGGGACGCACTCCACAAAAGGGTGGAGGAGATCTACGATCGCGATGATCGACGCTAGATTTGAGCAAAGCAAGGCGTGCTGGCCTTGGATGTCTCGAATGAGCGGATGATGGAAGAATCGACCGAACGGATCGCCCAATCGACTGGTGGTGGCAATCATGGGCGGTCTCCAAGAGTGGGAGTGATGGCACCATGGAGGAAGACAATGGTTACTTTTGCCGACATCGCAGGGCGCCGGGAGGACGAGATCGTGGTTGACACCTACCACCGCTGATGAAGATAGCGCTGGGGAATCGGCATACGGGTAGATATTCCGTAATTCCATGGGGCGGACTACAAGCGGAGGAGTTCCTTGATCTGGCTTTACCACGGTCGAGGAAATCTTGGAGTTCAAAGGAGTCCCGGAGGATAAAAAGAGTGGCGCTTAGCGGCAACACGATCACAGGCGTGCAAACCGCATGGTGGTAACAATCGAAACTCAACCCAGTGAGGATTGGGAAAAATGCAAGATCAATTTTGGGAGAAGATGAAGAAACACATGTGCTCTAACTTTACCCCACAATTATCGAGCAAGATAATCTTTAAGCCGATCGCGACAATCTTCGCCAAGGAACGCTACATCTGCGAGGAGTACACCACCGAGTTCTACCAATTGTTGGCTAGGAAATGAAGTTCAAGAATCCATGCATCGCTTAGTGGAAAGGTATATTGCGTGCTCAGTGACTCGTATCCGTGAGACAGCTAACCCTGCTCGATCCAGCCTCCATCTCGAGCGCCCATCAACAAGCACTCAATTATTGAGCGACAACAACGACGATCATCCCCTATGAGCTTCGGGTGGGGCTCCCAACGGTAAAGTGCAGACAGATCGGCACTAGCCCGAGTGGTGCGACTCGGGAGCAGCCCCACTGCTGATCGGGCATGCCATCGCCGCCGAGGAGGCAAAGAACACCAATATACAATGCTTCGGGCTTGTGAGAGAGAGGTCACCGCCAAGCCGATCGTCGGAAAAAGGCAAACGAAAGTTATGTTGGCGGAGGAGGAAGAAGACACAACCAAGTACTTCCACTAATCGTATGACGAGGGTGACCTCGACTGAAGAGATAGTCGAGG
Source organism: Dioscorea cayenensis subsp. rotundata (assembly GCF_009730915.1). NCBI lineage: Eukaryota > Viridiplantae > Streptophyta > Magnoliopsida > Dioscoreales > Dioscoreaceae > Dioscorea > Dioscorea cayenensis. Next base: position 1,321,948 of record NC_052481.1, on the reverse strand, counting down.
GAGATGGGGACGGCTCTCAGTTTGCTGCGCAGATCTCGCCTCGACGCCTCGAGCCACTGAAGACGATCGTTGGAAACCAATATCTTCCACTCCTCCTCGCATCTATTCTTGGTAAGGTACGCCGGTTCGTAATTGATGCAAGTACGGAGAACATCATATCCGAAGTGTCAGGTTCGGATTTCCACCGAACAACATCCCCGCGACCGCATAAAATGTAGCACTGGCTAAAGAGAGGAGGAGAGTTGAGCAGATCTCAAACGAAGCTTTGCTACGCTTCCATCGCGCTAAGTCGTGTGGACTGAAGCATGGTGTGATGTCGCGCCCATGGATGCGCGTGCATTTATTATTAGGAAGACCCCGGCAAGATGATCTGAGGGTTTTGTAGGGATCGAAAATATGCATCTGGCATCATGAAAAAGATACCAAAATGATACATCGAAGCACAAATATCATATTTGTTTCGTGTAGGTTCTTTCTCATTCTAATAGGGCAAGCCCCTATTATTAATTACCCCGCATTAAAAATCTTAGAACCTCCGACTAAGTGGCAAAAAGTACAAGTAAAGAGACAAGAGAATTTGTAAATTATAAATTTTTGTTATTTTATTATATAAACATATTGATTACATCACTTATATGTTGATATAAATGACTTTATATATATATATCGCTGTGCTGCCTATGCCTTGCCACCACGCTGTCTCGCCATGTAGCTATTTTGAGACGTATATTTCATCGTCGCTCTAATAATAATTTTGGTTACTATCGTGAAACGAATAGCCACCACCGCTTATGCCTTATCATCGAGTATATATCTCATTGTCGCCTTTGAGATAAATTTAACCATCTGTCTTTCGAGACAAGCACCCGTTGTTGCTTTAAGATTAGCAAAGATGCTATCATCTCTAGATCGCTGCTATATATCTCATCGTCGCTTGAGATAAATTTCTAACTAATCGTCTTCGAGACAAACACCTCTGCTTGTTGCTTAAGATTAGCAAAGATGCTATCATCTCTAGATCGCGTATATATCTCATTGTCGCCTCGAGATAAATTTAACCACCTGCTCTCGAGACAAACACCTGGTTGTTGCTTTTAAGATTAGCAAAGATGCTATCATCTCTAGATCGCGTATATATCTCATTGTCGCCTTTCGAGATAAATTTAACCACTGCCTCGATGACAAGCACCCTCGGTTGTTGCTTTTAAGATTAGCAGCGATGCTATCATTTCAAATTCACGTTATTATAGAAGTTTTATTTATTTGAGTATACATATATATTTAGGGATAGATATATATGCACCCATGTAGTATGACAAGTGGGATCATAAACATGCACAAACATGCACGTGAAATTGCATATTTCTAAATTATCATTCATTATTTTTTTAAATTAATTAATCTCTTCTCCTCTTTCTGTTATTTTTTTCATCTCGGCTAAAACGAACATGCTTTCTCATTCTTTTTATTACTATTTATTTTATTTATTTATGCTTTATTTTTATTTTTTAATTTCATGCACGTCTGCATGCATGTTTCCCTATTCAATATGTATTTTTGTTTTTGTTTTTTATTATATTTTTATAATTTTTTATGCCACTATGCATGCTTCTTTTTATATATATATATATATATTATTATTATATAGTAGCCACCTCTTTATGCATGTGTCTGCATATTTGAATGCCCATATGACATGTTTCTCAAATACTTCTATTTTTATTATATTTTTATTTTTGCATGATTTTTCCATTTTTTTCCCTTACATGCTTATCATTATTTCATTCATCATTTTTATATGCCATGCATGTATGCATGCTTCATCATCACTGTATTATATATATATTTGTTGCCATGAACATGCGCATGCATATAATAACAATAATAATTTATTATTATTATTATTTTTATTATTATTATTATTATTATTATATATCTTCCCATGCATGTCTCAAGACTATAGCATGCTTTCCATCAATTTTTTTATTTTTATTTTTTTATATGTATTTTTTTTTTGTCCCCATGCATAGGTGGATGCTTTTATCATGTCCTCAGTCACATGAATTGATTTATTTTTTATTTTATTATTTTTATTTTTTTTTATATATATGCATGCATGGCACGTGAATATATATACATTATTTGATTCACGTGAGTATGCATGACCGGCCCTTTTTTTTATTATTTTTTTTATTTTAAGTGAGTATGCATGCTTTTCTCCCTCTGCATGATCTCTTGTGAATTTTCATGCGTACGCCTCATCATTTATCACTTCATTTCCTTTCATATCCTTGCATGGTTGGATTTTTCCTCAAAGACTCACTGAATATTAGCGCCTACTTATTGTTGCCTCAAAAGTATGCCGAGAACATAACACTTTTGCCTAACTCTTTTAACATAAAAAGGATGGAATGCATATTGGGCGTTATTAGCTAAATAAACGAGCACACGATTTTGAATATAAAATTCGGGTATTTGGTTTTCATCGCCATCTATTGGAATTAGCCTGAAACTTAGGGTACCCAAGAAGAGCCGTGACTTCTTGTCAAGACAATCACCTGTAGTTTTGTCGTGAACCGGCAAGCACACCAAAGACCGGCGAATGGTGCGGAGAATGTTTGCTCCCACGCACCCTTTGAACAAAAAGCTTTGCTCCCTCGTCTCTTCAAGATTTGAGAGAATGCATCAAAAAGAGCTCTTATACTTCACGACTTCACCGGAGGTTATCGTCATTCTTCTGTAAAACCATGTCAATAGGATATGATGCTAGTCCTGCTTTGTTTGTGACCAGCCAGCCAAAGGCAAAGCTCATGAAGGAAAACTATTCCAGAGCTTCCCGGTTAGAAGCACTGGCTTCAGAGAATCGTACATTCCAAAGTAGAGACCACGATAAACAATGATTCCAACACATGAGATGTTAAAACCATGGTATGCACTGCCATGAATACCATCGATTTTCGTAGTTTCATCCCTTGATCATGCAAGGAAAGCAATCTGAGATTTTTTTGTAAGGCTCAGAAAGACAACCGGCCTTGATCATTTCATCTTGATTCTGGCTAAGAAGCTTCACACGTTCAATAGGAGTTGCACTGCCTTCGAACAAATGCAATGCACGCACTCACCCATGAGAAAGTCTATGGCAAAGCTAGCAAAACCCTTCTCTCGCAGATGCATGAGCAAAGACAAAGTGGAGACCATCGGCACCATTGAAAGGTCACAGGTTGCTCTTTGTACGATCGCATCAAAGGATTCTGCGAGTACCCTCATTAACATAATTTCTGGTTGTGAAGCGCCCGCAACCTTTTGAATGGCAGACGGGTAGTGTATTTGATTTGCCATGATTTGCAAATAAATCAACAGTGAAAGATCCCGAGAAAGAAACAACGAGAGCGATGAGAGAGCAAGGAGGCGCGGCGTAGCTTGAAGGAAGGCATGCTTGGCGGCATTATCTCGACCCGTTCAAGCATGCCCGACGGTGAACGATAGCAGCACAGAATGAGCGCTGCAAGAAGCAACAACAAAGTGAACAAGAGTGGCGTCGAACCAGGCATGCTTGGCGGCATTATTTCAAACCCTCAAGCATGCCCCCAAATGATGAGCACCAAAGAATCGAGCAATGGCAAAAGCAAAGAATCGGCGATGGCAGCGAGCGATTTTTTCTTCTTAATGTATATATATATAAATACGGGGAGAGAAGAAGAGAGATATACCCTTCTCCTTTGTCTTCTTTTTTCTTCCCAATTCTTTCCACCTTTTTTTTCTCTGGCTTTTTTCCTTTTAAAAGAACAACATGGCTTATCTTCTTCAACCAAACCCAAACAAGAATTTAAAAATTTTTAATATGGGATCTTATCCTCCGAACCAACCCTCCGTCAAATCAACCAAATCTAAATCTCTTTATTATTATTATTTTTTTAATTTAATTTTTTTTATTTTGATTGATTGATTTGATTTTTTTTCTTTTATTATTATTATTTTTTTAATTTAATTGAAAATTTATTTTATTATTTCATCGTTTTATTATTTTATTTACTTATTTATTTATTTATATATTTTTTTATTTATATTTTATTTATATTATTTATTCATTATTTATTTTTATTTCTTTTTATTATTTTTTTATTATTTTTTTATTATTATTATTTTTTTATCCATATTTATATATATATATATTTTTTTAAATTTACTTAATCCCAACTTCCGATTGTGATTTTTCCTAATTAATTTTTATTTAATTTTTATTTATTTATTTATTTTTATTTACTATATATTTATTTATTACTTTTTTTAAATAATTTCAAATCTCAAATTTTTAAATTTTTTAATTTATTTATTATTCGAATTTATTATTATTATTATTATTATTATTTAATTATATATTGATTTATTTTATTTATTATTATTTTTTTAATTTAATTTTATTTTTTTTATTATTATTCACTTAACTCAATTTGCCTTGGGATGTGTGTTCAAGCGCTTCAAGATTTGTACTCTCTCAAATCGCCTCAAGATCCGCTCTCGAGGGCAATCTTGTAAATTTTGCATTCATACCTCGAGATATGTTCTCAAGGGTAATTTTGTAATTTTGCATTTATGCCTCGGGATATGTTCTCAAGGGCTATTTTTGTAAATTTTTTTCCTTTTGTATTTGCCTCAAGATATGTTCTCAAGGGTAATTGTTTTTGTAATTTATATTTTGCCTCGAGATATGTGCTCCGTCCCGATCTTGTGATTTTTTTGATATTTTAGATCGCCTCGAGATCCGTGCTTTTAGGTCGAATTATGATTTGAATATTTTTAGATCGCCTTGAGATCCGTGCTCTAGGTCGATCTTATGATTTGAATATTTTTAGATCGCCTCGAGATCCGCGCTTCTAGGGTCGATATTATGATTTGAATATTTTTAGATCGCCTTGAGATCGTGCTCTAGGGTCGATCTTATGATTTTGAATATTTTTAGATCACCCTCGAGATCCGTGCTCTCACCTGATCTTATGATTTGAACATTTTTAGATCACCTCGAGATCTGTGCTCTCAGCTGATCTTATGATTTGAATATTTTAGATCGCCTCGAGATCTGTACTCTAGGCTAATCTTATGATTTGAACATTTTAGATCACCTCGAGATCTGTGCTCTCAGCTGATCTTATGATTTGAATATTTTTAGATCACCCTCGAGATCCGTGCTCTAGAGTCGAACTTATGATTTGGATATTTTTAGATCACCCTCGAGATCCGTGCTCTCGACTGATCTTATGATTTGAATATTTTTAGATCACCCTCGAGATCCGTCTCTCACCGATCTTATGATTTGAATATTTTTAGATCGCCTCGAGATCTATGCTCTCACCGATCTTATGATTTGAATATTTTAGATCGCCTCGAGATCCGTAATCTCAGGCTAATCTTATGATTTGAACATTTTAGATCACCCTCGAGATCCGTGCTCTCACCGATCTTATGATTTGAATATTTTTAGATCACCCTCGAGATCTGCATGCCTCAGCGATCTTATGATTTGAATATTTTAGATCGCCTCGAGATATGTGTTCTCAGCTGATCTTATGATTTTAAATGTTTCGAGATCGCCCTCGAGATCCTGCGGTCTCTGGATAATCTTGCGATTTAAATATTTCGGATCACCCTCGAGATCCCGTGCTCTCGGTACCGATCTTGTGATTTTAAATATTTAGATCGCCTCGAGATCCCGTGCTCTACCGTGATCTTGTGATTTAAATACTTTAGATCACCCCGAGATCTGTGCTCTAGGCTAATCTTATGATTTTGATATTTTAGATCGCCCCGAGATCTCTCTCTCTCTCTACCGATCTTCAAATTCCAAATATTTAGATTATATCGAAAAATATCTTCTAGACTTATCTTGAATATATTCAAATATAATGAAATTTATTTATTTTAACCACATGTTGTCCTAATTCGATTATTATTTGACTATATGTAATTTTAAAAAAAAAAAAAAATTTTTTTTTATTCGATTTGAATCAGGACATGCAATTTTTTTACATAAACAGGTTTTCCATGATGGGCACGCGAACTCCTACAGTTTCACCTACGGAGGAGTAAAGTTGGTGCTAGTACCCAGCAAACCAATGGAGAAGCCACCATCAACCAACATCAACCTGTTGTCTTATGCACCATTCAGAAAGGAGTTGAAGAGGGCAGAAACGGCGTTCATCTTACTCAGTAAGGCAGTCACTAAAGGCTTGGAAGATGTAGAAATTCCAAAAGTTATTCTTCCTCTTCTGGAGGAGTTTCAGGATGTCTTCCCCGATGACCTACCAGAGGGCCTGCCACCTCTTCGAGACATCCAACACCATGTGGATCTACAGCCGGGCTCTGTCCTGCCTCACCGACCACATTACCGAATGAGTCTAAGGGAGCATGAGGAATTAAGGCGGCAAGTGGAGGAGCTGCTGGCGAAGGGGCACATCCGCGAAAGCATGAGCCCATGCGCGGTCCCAGCCTTGTTGACGCTAAAGAAGGATGGCACGTGGCGCATGTGTGTCGATAGTCAAGCCATCAACAAAATTACTATCAGGTATTGGTTTCCTCTCCCTCGCTTGGATGACTTGCTCGACCAGATTAGTGGTGCTACGGTGTTCACGCGATTGGACCTGAAGAGCGGGTACCACCAAATACGCGTCGTGCCTCGGTGACGAATGGAAGACCGCCTTCAAGAGCAGCGTGAGGGACTATACGAATGGATGGTGATGCCATTTGGTTTGTCCAACGCCCCCAGCACGTTTATGAGGGTCATGAATCAACTACTGCGGCACTTCATTGGCAAGTCGTTGGTCGTATACTTTGACGACATCCTCATCTATAGTCCAAACCAAGAAGCGCACCTTTTTACATGTTCGGGATGTCTCGGTTGTTCTTCGATCCCAACGCTTCTATGCAGCAAGAAAGAAGTGTGTTTTTCTTCACACCCAAGGTATTATTTCTTGGTTATGTTGTTTCGGAGCCGGAATACTGGTGGATGAGTCCAAGATCACGCAGAATACAACGCTGGCCGACTCCCTACAAGTATCACCGAGGTGAGGAGTTTCCATGGCCTCGCCTCATTCTGACGCATGTTCATCTCACATTTCAGCAGTATTATGGCGCCTCTTACTGAGTGTGTGAAGGGGAGCAAGTTCTTATGGACACCTGAAGCAGATGCGGCGTTCCACCTCATGAAGCAGCGCTTAACTACTACACCGGTCCTGGCACTACCAGACTTCAACCATGCATTTGAGTTGCATACTGACGCCTCGAAGGTCGGCATTGGGGGTGTGTTAAGCCAACAAGGGCGGCCCGTCGCCTATTTTAGCGAGAAATTATCAGGGGCCCGCCTGAACTACAGCACATACGACATTGAATTTTATGCAGTGGTCTAGGCTATCAAGCGATGGAGACACTACTTGATTCATCGAGAGTTTATCTTGTACACAGATCATGCCGCCCTCCGACATATCCACCGAAAGAAGATAAGTTGTCCGATGCGCCACGGCCGGTGGATGAACTTTCTCGATGAGTTCACCTTTGTTGTCAAGCATAAAGTCGGGCGTCTCTAACCGTAGTGGCGGACGTGCTCGAGAGGGCGTGAGCAACCTTTTTGGTCACAATGAGAGTCGAGGTACCCGGTTTTGACTCTTTTTAGTGATTTATTTGCTCATCGACCCATATTTTTTTCGGAGATTTTTCTTGGATGTCCAAGCGGCAAAGCGAACGGATTTCGTGTTGCATGATGGGTACTTATTCCGGGGAAATCAGCTCTATATTCCAGATTGCAGCCTACGGATGCAGATCATTAAGGAGTTGTATGGCGAAGGGCATGTGGGACGGGACCGAACACTCCACTTGGTTCAGTCTTCCTACTTCTAGCCGGGCATGCGCAAGGAGGTGGAAAAATTTGTCCAACGGTGCCGGATTTGCCAGATCTCCAAAGGGGGAGCCACCAACGCCGGCCTTTATATGCACCGCTAGTACCCTCTGACAGTGGGACGACATCGAGCATGGACTTTGTACTTGGACTACCCAAAGACTCAGCCAGTGGCGTTGATTCAATTTTTGTTGTGGTAGACCGCTTTTCCAAGATGGCGCACTTCATCCCCTGCAAGAAAACTACTGATGTTGTCAATGTCGCCCAACTCTTCTTTCGGGATGTCTACCGCCTCCATGGCCTTCCGTCCTCCATTGTCTCTGACAGGGATACTCGGTTTCTTAGTCACTTTTGGCGAAGCCTGTGGAAGATGTTGAATACGCAACTTAACATGAGCAATGCATATCATCCTCAGTCGGATGGGCAGACCGAAGTCATCAACCGCTCCCTGGGTAACTTGCTGCGTTGCCTTGTGGGGGACCATCCGAAAGGGTGGGACATGAAGTTGAATCGAGCAGTAGTTCGCTCACAACCATGCTACCAACGAGAATACGTGATTCACCCATTTCGGTGGTGTATTCGAGCGCTCCACGTGGACCACTTAACCTTCTTCCCTTCCCGCAGAAAGACTAAAGTCCATGGAAAGGTCTCGATTTTGCCACGGGGTTACAAGACATTCACAAGACCGTCTTTGACAATTTAACTTCCTCAAATGCACGTTGCAAGAGGCATGCTGACCAACACCGCCGCCATAGTGAGTTCGAGGTGGGTGACTTTGTGTGGGCATGGTTATCTAAAGAGCGCTTTTCGTTGGGGAGTATAGTAAGCTCAAGGCAAAAAAATTGGGCCTGTCGAGATTATTGAGAAGATTAATTCCAATGCCCTCACCGGCTTCAACTCCCTAGCCATATCCGAATCGGGCGGATGTCTTCAATATCAAACATTTGTTACCCTACTATGCGACCTCTTCGAGATGATGAAAAATTGGGTCGAATTCTATCCCTCTCGGGGAGAATGATGCGGGCCGTATTGAGGAGATGGCATGCGCGTTCATGCGGAAGTGGGACTCGAAGTAATAAGGGTATTTTAGTAATTCGCCGGGGGGGTGGAGTTTTTGGGTTTCTTGGGCCTAGTCTGATGGGAAACGGGCCAACGGACACAAGTCACAAGTTTGTTGTGCAAACTCGTGAGTTATACATGCACCTCATCAGCATCTTTACAACATATTTCGTAATAAAAAAAAACCTCGTCGGCGCAAAAGCAACGACCAAGTTGTTAACACCATCTATGTCGTGGACTAAAACGACCAAACTCGACCAAATATGAAAACTTAATTATACCTAAAAATATTATAATGACTAAAAAAAAGTAGAAAATACACAATTACAAAACCTGCATGTCAATTAAACCATAAATAAATAAAAATAAAAAGTTAATGACACCAATTACATTAGATTAATGAAATATTATCCACCGGTATTCTTGATATTATATATTAGCACAAGAAGGTAAGTGTGATCTATAAAAACTTCTATTTTTTTAAATAAGCTGGCAAACAAGTGCATTGAATAACTTGTTAAAAAAAAACTAATTTAAATAGAGTATTTCTTGATCCACCAACCTTACTCATTCGACCACTTTAGTCTATTATAATACATAACCATTCCTTGTGTTATTGAAAATACAGAAATCAAATTATATGCACATATACATACATACATACATATATATATATATATATATACCTTTTTAATATCTTTTATTTTAATTTCATCTTCAACTACTCTGGCACCTCATTTAATTACTGCATCTCTTGTTTTCGAATAAAAAAACCAGCAGTTTATTCATGCATTAGCAATGTATGGTTCACATAGCCCGTAAATGTTGGTACAGGTCCGAGTAAAAATCCATTATACTTTCTAATGTGTATCACTCTTTTTCCATGTGTCCAGGTGCAATATACATATTAGTATATACATATATAATATACATTAATCCATTTTATTCGGAAATGAGATATGGATTCAATTGTGTGCATATGTGTAATAGTATATATATATATATGTCAAAATATCAAAATGGTCTCTCTATTTTGTGTTTTTCGCCATTTTAGTTCCTCTAATATAAAATCCGCCTTTTAGTTTTCGTATTTGCACATTTTTATCTTTTTGGTCCCTCATATTGACAGATCTGCCCTTTTGGTCATTCCAGCTCATAACCTGGAGAGATAAAAAAGGACGAAAATATATAAATACGAGGACTAAAAGGGCAGATTTTACAGTTAAAAGACGAAAATGTGTAAATACAAGGACAAAAAAAGCGGATTTTATATTTGAGGGACTAAAAGGGTGGAAAACGCAAAATAGAGGAACCATTTTGATATTTATACCATATATATACATACATTCCATATATATTAAAAACTTTTTTATTTAAATAACTTAAGACAAGATTGCTAAAAGGAATTGATTTTTTGATAAAATAATTTTTTATTTAATAATTAATATATCTACATCTAAAATGAAATATGCACCTATTAATTAAGGGAGTTCAAGCACAAAATTAAAAAGGGGAAAGTTCAAAAAAAATCCATGTGGTTTCAAGTTTTTGCAAATCACGGCCTGTGTGTTTTTTTTACATTTAAGTACCATGTGATTTTTTGGTTTTGGCAAATCAAGGAAAAACCCGTCCACTCCGTCAATATTTGCTTACGTGGCAGGGCAAAACTGGTATTTCACATTAATTTTTTTTTATACTCCTTCGTCTCCAATGCTCCTCCAACTCCTTCATCATTCTCACCGGCTTCCTTCCCTTTCTTTCTCCCTCTCATGCTCTTTCTACTCCAACTTCTCCTCCAACTCCTTCACCATTCTCACCGGCTTCCTCTCCCTCGTCTCTCTCACGCTGGGCTCTTCTCCTTTCCAAGCTCCACCGCCTCTATAAATAATATATAATCCAACATCTCTTTTGAACCATTTGTAGAACTCCGAAGGTAAACTCTTCCCATAAAATTCCAAGATTCCAAACTATAAAATGTCATGCACTCGGGACTAGCAAAACCTCACAGGTCCCCAAGAACTCCAAACCCGAACTTTGAGAGATGGCAAGTAGCATAAAAGTTCTTGCCGCCATTAATGTTGATGGTGATGGTGTCAGGTGTTCATCAATGGTGGAATACTAGTGAAAAGGCTATCCACCAGATGAGGATCTAGTAAAGAAGCTTCCTGGCCAGCCAGAAGTTTCCTTCAAACAAGATATCTGGGTATATTGATGTGGATTTAGATGCAGGGAGAAGTCTCTTTTATTACTTTGTTGAAGCTCAGGGTGAATCTCAAGTCAAGCTAATTTAACTAACTTAAAGAGAAGATTGAACTAATTTAATCGCCAACTTAGATGAAAAAATATTTTTTTTATGTAAAATGTCAGTTTTGCCCTGCCACGTAAGCAGATATTGACGGAGTGGACGGTTTTTCCTTGATTTGCCAAAACCAAAAAATCACATGGTACTTAAATGTAAAAAAAAACACGCATGCCGTGATTTACAAAAACTTGAAACTACATGGATTTTTTTTAACTTTCCCCAATTAAAAAAAGTCCAAAAAAAAAATTTGGCTCATTTACTCTTCCATGTTATAAAACTTAGGAAGTATACAAAGGAAAGCAAACAACGACGATACTCAAGTGGAGCTAAAAGAAATAACCAACTTCTTATTCACTCCCATCTTTATCATATGTTTCTTATATCGGTATGTTATACAAGATTACAAAGTCTCTATTTATAGGCTAAGAAGAATATGAAAAAAACACATCTATTAAACTTCCTCATAAATATGGAAAGATGAAGAGACATGAGAAGACGAAAAGTCATAGGAATTTTAGGAGTTTAGAAGATGAAGAGGTTTGGGAGGTTTATAGTTTGGGAGATAAAGAGATATACATTAATAGGCATCCACTTTAATTAATGTTTCATAACACTCCCCCTGGATGCCTATAGTAAAAGGAAACGCCTCGTTAAAACCTTACTAGTAAAAACCCAATGGGATAAAAATCTAGTGAAGGAAAAAGAGTACATTATCCTTAATATACACTATAATTGCTACATCATTAAAAACCTTACCAGGAAAACCTAATGGGAAAAACCATGGTTAAGGGAAAAAGAGTGCATCACGTATTAACTCCCCCTCATAATAATATTAATATACGCTTCATGTGCTGCCCCATTAAAACCTTGTCAGGAAAACCTAGTGGGACAAAACCATGATGAAGGAAAAAGAGTATAGAGCGTATATGACTCCCTTTGAAAAGAACATTATAGAAGATCCCTGAGGCGACGCCTCCCAATCTTGTGAACAAACCTTTCAAAAGTTGATGTGGGTAATGTCTTAGTGAATAATTTGCAGGATTTTCACTGGATTGTATTTTCTGAATATGAATATCACCATTTTTCTCAAGATCATGTGTGAAAATAACTTCAGTGATATATGTTTTGTTCAGTCGTTTTTGATGTATTCTCCTTTCAATTGAACTATACAAGCTGCATTGTTTTCATATAATATTGTTAGTCTGTCCTTCTGGGACAACAAACCACAATTTTTTTTAAATATGGTGTGTCATTGATCTTAACCAAACACATTCACGACTTGCTTCATAAATTGCAAGTATTTCTGCATGATTTGAAGAAGTAGTAGCTATAGTTTGTTTCATCGAACGCCATGATATGGTCGTTCACCCATGTTTAAACACATAACTAGTTTGTGATCAGGCTTTGTGCGGGTCAGATAAATACCCCGTATCTGCATATTTTAATAATTGTCTTTTTGATTCATGTGTATAAAAGAATCCCATATCAACTGTTCCTCAAAGATAACGTAGTATATGTTTAATACCATTCTAATGTATCTGTGTTGGTGCAGAACTGTATTTTGATAATAAATTTATAGCAAAAGCTATATCTGACTGAGTACAGTTAGCAAGATACATCAACACACTAATTGCACTAAGATATGGTACTTCAGGTTCAAGTAATTCTTCATTATCTTCTTGAGGTCGAAAATGATCTTTATGAATATCAAGGGATCTAACAACCATAGGGCTTGTTAATGGATATGCTTTATCCATATTAAATCGTTACAAAACCCTTTTTGTATATGTCGATTGGTGGATAAAAACACCACTCTCTAAGTGCTCGAACTGCAGTCCGAGACAAAATCTTGTTCTCCCAAGATCTTTCATTTCAAATTCTTTCTTTAAATAATTAACAGTATTTGGAAGCTCTTCATGAGTTCCAATTATATCATCAACATATACCCTAATTATAGAGTATCCCTTTTCGGATTTCTTGATCAACACACATGGGCAAAAAGGGTCATTCTTATACCCTTCTTTTAACAAATATTCATTGAGGCGATTATATCACATACTCCCAGATTGTTTCAAACCATACAAAAATCTTTGTACATAACTTAGTTGAATACATGTCCTGGGAATTCGAATTGTATGCTTCAGGCATCTTAAGTCCTCCTGGGACTTTCATATATATTTCACTATCAAGGGATCCCTATAAATAAGTTGTAACAACATCCATCAAATGCAAATAAAGTCCTTCATATACTATCAAACTAATTAAGTATCAAAAAGTAGTTACATCCACCACAAGTAAGCGTGTTTCACCATAGTCAATGCCAGGTCGTTGCGAAAATCCTTGACCCACAAGTCATGCCTTATATCTCATAATTTCACCTTTCTCATTTCGTTTTCGCACAAATACTGATTTGTATCTAATTGGCTTTACGTTTTTAGGTGTACAGACTATAGGTCCAAAAACTTTTCATTTTCCAAGTAAGTTTAATTCTAACTCAATTGCATCTTTTCATTGTTGGCCAGTCATTTCTTTGTCTGCAGACTTTGGCTCATGATCCTCATTATTTATCCCATTTTATGCTATATTATATGTAAAATATTGTCAACGTTGACTTCATTTTGGTTCTATTTTATTCCATTTAGAACATAATTGAGATCCCTTTCCTTTCATAAATTTCAACTACCTGAGTTTCTTTTAGAACTAAAATATTGTTTATAATTGGGGTCTTTTCTAAAGACTCTTCTAGAGTTATTGTATCCTCAATTTAACCATCTAGATTCTTAGCTCCTTTTCTTTTTGAGGATTTTTATCGTTGGAACCGACAGGCCTGTCACGTTTCTTGCATGCTTTGGATTCATCTGCGATATTAATTAATTTGTCCTGCAGGGACATCAATTTTGATTGGAGCATTAACAACTGGTATATGTGATTTCTTCACTTTCTTTGGGTTAGTAAATGTATCTGGCATTTATTCTGGCAGTTGTTCATCTAAACATTTTAAATGAATTATCTTTTGAACTTCTAGTTCACATTATTTAGTACGAGGATCAAGATAATGATAATTTATTTTAACTAATCTCTTTTACCAGTTGTTTATTCTCTCCCCCTAATGTTGGGAAAAACCAATTCATCCAAATGACAATCAGCAAATTGAGCTTTGAATAAGTCTCTTATAGATGGAGACTTTGATGTTCAGACCTTGGTAAAAGTTTTAAATCTGCATCCACTTATGCAACCCATGATGAGGACATTTCCTTAATAATTCCTTGTATCTTTCCCATGCCTCATATAAAGTTTCACCTTCATATTGAGCAAAATTATTGATTTGAATCCGCATCTTTGCTGTTTTGGCTGGTGGAAAAAATTTGGCAAGGAATTTCTGAACAAGATCATCCCATGTAACAATGGAATCCGGTGGCAATGAATTTAACCAATTTCTTGCTTTGTCTCTTAGAGATAAAGGAAATAGACGTAGGAGAACTGCTTCATCATCCACTCCATTATACTTAAATGTATCACAAACTTCAAGAAAGTTCGCAATATGAAGATTGTGGTCTTCATTAGGTAGCCCACTGAACTGAATTGCTTGAATCATTTGAAGAGTTACTGGCTTCAGCTCAAAGTTGTTTTCTTGAATGACTGGCCGCCTAATCGTAGGTTGAATGCCAATTGATGGCATTGCATAATCACACAAAACCATTGGTTGATTGACCACCATTGGATTATTAAATACTTGCTCATTCGCTGGTGCATTGTCACTAGTTCTTGCTTCCTCAGGATTATCCATTGCTTCTGACGTTTGATTATTTGTAAGTCTTTTCTCTTTCCTATTCATGTGACACGTACGTTCTATTTCAGAGTCAAAATGTATGAGACTTTCAGTACCAAATTTTCACATTCAATTTTAACAATTTTGATTAAAAGAAGAAAAAAAAACAAGAATAATGAATTATGAAGTAAAACCAGAGTTTTTTATTCTTGATATTAACAAAGAACACAATCCCTGGCAAAGGCGCCAAAAACTTGTTGGTTGTGATTTATATAATGCAAGTGTACGCTATCACAAACAAGTAATATAATGATAAGAGAGTATCGTCCCACGAGGATTAAGTTTATTAATTACCAAAATCAGTAACCTAAATTCTACTTTACTAATGAGATTGGAGAGATTTAATTTAGAAAATCTAATTCAAGGACTAGAGAAAGATAGTTAGATGAGAAGAAATCAATGTCAATAGATTCTAGGGTTTCCGAGTTCACCTAGATAATCTAGTTTAATTAATCAATGTTTATTTCTTATGTTGTCATCAAATTTCCCTAAATTACATATTGATCTTTCTCAAGCATCAATAGCATATTCCACTAGATAAGTTAACTTCATCTCTGAGATAACTATGAACCTATGGAACTCATTAAGCTCTAGAAATTTATAATGATGCATAAAATCTCATAAATATCTCTATTCTATGATGATGGTACGATATTTCAACCAAGACCTAATTCAATTATCACCTCTTGGTCTCAAATCAAATTACTAATCATGCAATTGGTGATCAAGCAATCACAAGCATTAAGCATAGATTAAAATATCCAACATAGTCTTGAAACAAGCATCAATTAAATTAAACAAAGATGAATCTAGGTTTTCATATTCTGGCTACATCTTAGCCCTAGAAAAAGTATTTAGAACATAATAATTGCAAAGTTCGACATATGAATAAGGTTCATAATCAAATAAACAAATAAAAACTAAAAACTAAAGTCTGGCAATGAATCCGCGCCGAATCTTCACTCCCGTACTCTTGATCTCCAAAATGCTCCCCCTTTTTTGTCTCAACCCAAGCCCCTTTTATAACATAAAAATCGGGGTAGCACCTAGGTTTTATAGTTTCTGTTTTGAACTTCTTCATGTTGTAGCACCTAAGCGCTGCATGCTAGCGCCTAGGCGCTAGATTTTCTGTTTTGCTTGTTCCCTCTTTGTTGAAACTTTCTCTTCTTTCTCCAATTTTGTGCTTTTTACATATTCTTCTTTCAAATCAGTCTCTTTCTTTCCTACAGTGTAATAACAATAAGATTAGGAGTAAAATTGGTTTGAAAATAATTCAAATTTAATTCATTATGAGTTAAAGAAGGTCTATATATTGAGTGCAAATTATACTCATCAGACTTATACCCAACATAAATTCTTAACCTCCTTTGAGGGTCCATCTTAGTGCGTTGTGGTGGAGCAATTACAACATTAACCGCACATCCAAAATTCTAAGATGGAAAATATTAGGTTCCTGATAAAAAACCAATTGTAAAAGGGAGTACTTATGATAACTTGTTGGCTTGATGCGAATTAAAGCTGTTTCTTGCAAAATAACATGTCCCCTACAAGAAATTGAAATTTTTGTTCTCATAAGCAATGGCGTTGCAATTAATTGCAAATGCTTGTTAAGAGATTTACAATACCATTTTGTGTATGAACATGTGCTACAAGATGTTCAACATCAATTCCAGTTTGAGGAATAAATTCACCAGCATCATCAAAGCATATTTTCTTACTTGGACAATCAGGAAATTATGCTCGTATTAATTGAGCAAGCAATCTAGTAAACGCTTGGTTGCGTTTTAATAATAAACATACATGAGACCATGTAGTTGATGCATCAATTAAAACCATAAAATATCTAAATGGTCCTCATTGTGGGTCTACTGGCACCCAAATATCACTTTTCTACTGGTGATGGTCGAATAATCAACTTTCCTTGAGAACAAGCATCACATGTAAAATCATTAGATTGAAGAATCTTCTGGTTCTTTAATGAATATCCATATTTTTCGCATCATAATTGATCCAGGATGGCCCAACCGGTCATGCCAAATAATAAATATATTTGTAAGCTCGTGATTTATGATAGCATATGTTTTAGTTATGCTAATATATGTTTAGTACAAAGCAGGGGAAAATACAGGTAATTTTTTTAATATGCATTCTTTACTTGAGATCAAACTTGTAAAGATATCCATTTCAGCGGATATTCAATATTTCCCTTATTTGTTACCTTAATATAATATCTATTTCGGCGGATATCCTTGAAACTTAGCAAGTTTCTTTGGTAAAATATAACGCATTATAAAATTTGTTCCTCTAGGTAATGACAAATTAGCTCTTCCAGAGCCTTCGATTAACTTTGTACTAGCTGATATAACACTGACTTGGCTTCTTGTATTACTAAATAACAGAAATATTTTTAATCTTTAAGGGGTCGTTTGGTTCGTGGTAATGACATATTACCACATAACAATATTACCATAGTAATATGAGTGGAAATGTTATATGGTTGGGAATATTGCAGTAATTTGATATAACCATGTTTGGTTGAGAACTCTTATTACCAGGAATAGTTCACTGCCGTGTTTGGTTGTCATGGTAATCAATTTGCTAAAATATAAAAAGTTATAAGATTACTACGGTAATCCAAGATAGACACCAAATTTGGTAGTAATAGGATTACCAACTTTCTTGGTAATATTTATAAGTTGGTAATGTGATATTATCATCCAGATTACCATCGGTACAATGCCAAACATGGTAATATTTTCAGATTACCACATAACATGTGGTAATCTTTCTACATTACCGCGAACCAAACGGCCCCTAAAGATGATGTGAGTTGTTCTACTATCAACAAGACACATATTTTCATCATTGATGTTGTTGTTAACCAAATGGATACTCATTTTCCATAACCAATTAAATGATTAATCTTCTCTTCAAGATAGATCAGGAAGTAAGAAATATCCAAATGAGTATCATCAATATGATTAAGATCTTCTCTATATAAGCATTTTTTATCGATCTTTTTTTCTTTGATTTGAGTGATTCTTGTTAAAGATCAACAAGATGTTTTGTCGTACGACAGGTATGTGACCAATGACCTTTGCCACCACAATGATAACGTGGATTATTCATATGATTACTAGTTTGCCCATAATTGTAATTATTGTGTCATCACATTCACTTCAAGGAATGGGGTCGAACTAGTAGTACGAGACATATGATTCTTTATTAGCAGCTCGCCATTTTGTTCAATAACGAGAAGTGAAGAAATCAATTCAGAGTATTTCTTGAAACACTTTTTCATGATATTACTACTGTAGGAGCACGTTGGATACGTGAATAATGAAGAATTTTTTTTCTAATATATCTTTCTTTTAGATTATTCCGAAGAATAAATGGGTTTATTACCGTAAGGTATTCAATTTTCAATCCTTTAGGGAAGTGGTGGTGAAGAAATATCATGGCTTTGGAATAATCCTTGTTGGATGCTTTATTCCTTTCTTTGATCGTGTCTTCAGGACCATTTGCATCTAAATGAATTTCAACATCTAACACCCATGATAAATACTTTTTCCCCGCAATGTCAAGAGCCACAATTCAAGTTTCACAAGATTTGACATATGGATATTATCACAGATATAAGACGAGTCTAATAATATCAAGTATCATGAAAATTGAATTCTTGTGAAAGCAAATATGAATATAAAAATACATGCATAGTCTATTATTTGTTATTAGGAGATCTATGACAACTAAGATCATAACAATTTACCTCGAAGCTTGAAACGTAGAGCTCTCGTGCTGATAACGTGTTATAAAACTAAGGAAGTAAACAAAGGAAAGCAAACAACGACAATACCCAAGTGGAGCTAAGAGAAATAGCCAACTTCTTATTCACTCCCAACTTTATCACATGTATCTCTGTATGTTATACAAGATTACAAAGCCTCTATTTATAGGCTAAGAGGAATATAAAAAATCACATCTATTAAACCTCCTCATAAATATGGGAAGATGAAGAGACATGAGAAGACGAAAATTCATAGAAGTTTTAGGAGTTTAGTAGATGAAGAGGTTTGGGAGTTTGGGGGATGAAGAGATATACATTAATAGGCATCTGCTTTAATTAATGTTCCATAACATTCCATTTATTTTATATATAATAATGAATACATTGGTATAGATATTAAAATAACAAAGTTGACAAACACTAGATCGTCTAGTGGTTAGTTATCCGAATCCTCTGTGCGGAGTACTATACAAATATTACAAAGTACTTTCTCTATGCGAGTAACCATATTTTCCACCTCTTCAAAAATAGTTAATCCTAGCCGTACTTGTTGTAATTTTTTAAAATAAAAAATAAAAAATAAAAAAATTTGTTTAACATGTATCAAAATAATATTTATCATATAATATATTAAAAATCTTAAATTATATCATATTATTATATAACTTTTAAAATATAAATATATTATCTTATCGCTTTTTAACATTTTTTTAACGCTAGGAGACAAGCACCCTATTTAAGGTTTAAATCAGAGACAGTTAGAACTTTATACAAGGAATGCGATACCAATAAACCAAGCAACCATTGGTATATTAAAATCTTTTTAGCATTTAAAAACAGATTAACTTACAAGTAAATTTATCTTTTTATCATAGTTTTTTTTATTTATCAAATTCTAATATTATTTATCCAATCATGACATTTATAATGACAACAGTATGGAAGGATTTATGCATTAGTAAAGCTTTAATTAGTTCGACAGTTAAAAACATCAATTTATGAAGAAAAAAAATATATTTTGGATATAATAAGATGTCATTTAAGTAGACAAGTCACAAGTTCAAACCAAATTTTATAAATGTCAAAGACTAACATTATAGATTTGTAGATGATACCTTTCCAAGACAATATTTTATGTTTAGATCATTTGCCGACATTAATTGATTTTAGATGAACTTGGCAAATAAGAATTCTTTTGTAAGTTCTTAATTATTCATGCAATTATTTATCCCTTTAAAGCTGATGTTTTACAATACAATTTGGTTGTACATGTAAGAGAAGAAGTGGTAAACAAAGATAATCTTAAATATTAAAAATCTTCTGGGAAGACAAGCTCATCTGCTCATGGATGTTGTGCTTGAAAATCAAAATCTATAGTATTGTTTATCAATATTTTTTTTTTTAAAAAAAATTCTTTACATATCCGTCATTATACTCTCATAATCAAATTTACTATATAAAAAAATTTCTTAGCTGTTAGAGTATAATAATCTAATGGAATATTTTTTATTTAGTGCTTTAATATTTGATTTAATTATATTTATTTATTTATTTTAAAAAAATATTATTATTATTTATTATTATTGTCTCCCACGCATCACATGGGTGTAACACTAGTTATTATTAGAGAAGAAAGTTATAAAATAAATATTATGACCTATTCAATATTAAAAATATAATTTATAAACTGTTATGAATTTAAAATAATATATAACCATGTTTCTTTAATTTGGAATGCATGAAGGTATTATTCACACAAGTATTTTACTGTAATATTTATTTTTATTTTATATTTTAAAAATATTAATGCAATTTTTGTACATTAGAAATTTTATTTATTTTTCTCCTTCCAATGTTAACAAGTTTGGAATAATTTATGGTCTTAAATTTATGAAATATTTTATTATAAGTTTTGTTGCTTATATGGTAGTTTAGGTCAATGTGAAAGGTGAGTATGTTTTTTTGTTGGCCGAAATTCCAAATCAGCATCCACATGGCATCTTACTTAGTTGTCGAAGGTTTACCTTTATGAAAAGATTAATTCATTCAGATTAATATGGGGTTCATGCCATGTAAAAACTAAACTCTAAACTATAAACCATAAATTTTGTAAAATACAATAAAACTTTCAAGATTAAACCCTAAACTCTAGAACCTATAAAGCCCTAAACCCTAAACCGTAAATTATAAAACCCTAAACTCTAAACCTAAACGTAGTATAAAAGCACGAACTCACATCAGATAGATATATAGAAATATATATATATATATATATATATATATATAGAGAGAGAGAGAGAGAGAGCACATATATTCTATAGAAGTTCATAGCATAGTTATCTATAGATGTTGATCTGAACCGTGAGATCCAACGGTTTGTTGATTATATATTACTGTGTTTATCAATAGCGCACACGTCCCAGAAACCCTTTTCTCTAATATAAATATATATATATATATATATATATATATTGAGAGAAAGATTAAGAGAGAAAGAATGATGTGTGTATATATCTCGTTACTCTCTTTATTATTTTTAATTTTTTTTAATATGACTTTTAAAAATATCATTTGCCAAATCACGAGGAAATTGGAAAAGTAACAAGAGCCAAATGAATTTTCATGAGAAAAGAAAGAAAAAACAGTAACATAAACAACTACTCAATCACTCATTTAAATTTATATCATATTATTATGCTAATTATAATTAAAATGATAATATTTATTTTTTATTTATGCAATTTCTCAAAACATTCTGATAGTGAAATTGCACCCAACACATTTTTATTAAAATTCAGGTGTTTTTATAAAGTTAATTATATAATAAACTTATTGTTGGAAATGTTCTAAATTAATATTTAAGAGGATCATCGCTTAAACTAAGGGATTGAGGCCAGGTAAGTTTTCTAAATAAAAAAAATAAAAAAAAACAAAAAACAAAAACAACCTATATCTACACCATTACAATAATTTTGATTTTAGAGTATAGAATCTCATAAGCATTTATATTGTAAAGTCAATTTTTAATAGAATGGAAAGGAAATATCTAGTAGAATAGCAATCGTAGAATACACCCTAATTAAGAAGCATACAATTGTCTTAGACGCTATACTAATAATGAAAGAGGAAATGTTTACATGCATGAAAAGAATTATTTATGCAACTCGAGTTTCATATATTTGTCTCATATTGATGTAGAAGTTTAATAACACTGCGTACAATTTGAACCATTTATTTTAAAGTGACAATAGAGTATATTTTGAACTATTTATTTTGCGGCTATAAATTTTGGCATTACCAAGTGTGATGCAGAGGTATACTCGAACTGTTGATTCGCACACGAATACCCAGTACAAGTCTTCAAAACCTGTTGATCAACGATAGCTAGGAATTGGAAAAAAAATAGTAAACTTTATTACTCAAGAGAATAACTATTACAAAACTCATCATACTCTCGCCCATAGCCTTACATTAAATAGGAAAAAAATCAAAGATATGAAAATAATCCTAAAACGGAGATAATTCGAAAATATACCAAAAATGGTAAATTTTCAAATACCCGCAAAGAAATAAAAGAGTTAACAAAAATAAGCGTTACGCCATAAGCGACTTACTGAATCAGAGATTTCTAGCCAAAAGGAATAGCGAAATCAATTATTACTTAAAAAAATAGCAAAAATCGGGGTTTTCGAGGCCTAAACGATGGAATTTGGCCGAAATCATGCATGACTCACGAGTTTGCGCAGCAAACTCGTGACTTGTGTCCGTTGGCCCGTTTCCCATCAGACTAGGCCCAAGAAATCCAAAAACTCCATCGCTCGGCGAATTACTAAAATACCCTTTATTACTTCGAGTCCCACTTCCGCGTGAACACGCGTATCCATTGATTTCATATCCTTAAGACACGCGTCACCATCTGGAAAGCCATCTAGAAGATATAAGTAATCTAACGGCTATTGAAGAATGACTTCACATTCTCGGGCTTTAGACAGTGTATACTTTTTCATGTAACTCTTATTTATTTTTTTCTAATTCCAACAAATTTACAAATAATTCCTATTTTATTATATATAAACTTTTTATAAAAGTTTTTATAAATTTAATATATGTACTTCAGCTTTATTTATCAAATTTGTATTTTAATATTATTGATTAATTTGAGTTGTGATAGAATATTAGAATCTAATTTATATGTGATATAACATACCTAATTAAATTCATAGTTATTTAAACCCGAACCAGACCAGTTGACCGATGACCCGGTGCTTAAACCGGTTTGGGTATCTAATTAGACAGTTTATGTAATCAACTTGTTTTGGCCCGGTTTGACTTGTTTTGACCTGATCAAACTCAATGACTTGGTGAGGTTTTTATAACCCAGGCGGGTCAATGATTTTTTAAATGACCTTTTCAACATTTGATTTTTTAATTTTTTAAAATAAGTCGAAAGATATATATGTAATTTTATCACGTTTGCGTTTGTTTCTTCTTTTCTACTACTTCCAAATAAGGGATTAACAATTATTTTTTTATTCTTTCTATCAAATTATGTATTTGATAACTAATAATTCATGAATATTCTCATTATATATCATTATATAATTACATATAATTTATAATTTTTAAAAATAATACTTTAAAATATTTCTATTAACCCAGCATTGACCAGACAATTGAACTAATTGATCTTAGACCTAGAGTCCTGCCTGGTCAATCCCCTGGTTGGGTTTGATAACTATGCCTAAATTACATGCGTGTTGTGTGATCTATCGCTTATGAAATGCTTTATTTTTTTTTAATCAATATTTTTGCACTTTTTTTGAACATGCATTTGTATGTATGGTCTATCAAAGTTGATAATGATATATATATATATATATATATATATGCCACTCTTGTCTTGGCAAGCTGGCATAAATTATTTTCATTTATTAAATTATATAACAAAATATAAGTGTAAAAATAAATTGAGTGTCATTGATCTCATACTCAGCGCCACGACACCACTTGCGTAAAGTGATTGTAGGAGTTTTCAATGTTCCAAATTCAAATCCTCCTGTTTATTCCATGATGATAACATATACCTAATATGAGTTCAGACTTGAAATCCGAACTCTGTGTTTGTTAAAAATAAATAAATAAATAAAATGAGAATATTATTTTGGATGGGTTTTTTAAAGAAAAATGCAAAATAGTAGTTTCTTTTTTTGAAAATAGTGTATTATATGGGTAAATTTTGAAAATAAAATTGAGAGTAAAAAACAACTTTAAATAGATTCAAGATAACATTTTGAATATCAGATTTACATCCTGATCGATAAAACATGATCAATTTGTTGAAAAGGACATTGAAATATTAGCAAGTTGGTGGAAGTTTTTATCTCTGAACATTTTCATATGGTTTTTCATTATATAAAAATATAAATAAATTATTATTATCTATACATATATTTAAAGTAATTGTAATTTGATTGAGAGGTTTTCAAAGAAGATTTTTAATATTACATTTGTGTTTGTTTTGTTTATATTAAATGTGATATTAATTGTGGAAATATTTAATTACATTTATCTATTTTGCATTAAATGTTTCATTAGATATTTCAAACCAATTATAATTATAAAATATATATTTTTATTTTGTGGATAAATATATCAACAGTTTGTTTATTACCTGGAGAATAGTTATTGAAATCAGTCCAAATATTAAACCTTTTTGGGCTATGGTCTCAGGTAAATGGTTCTATCATCGAGTCCTTCGAGTAGATGCTAGGTTAAAAAATATTTTTAAATATTTTTTTAGAATTATGAGCTATTTTTTTAATTATATGATATGTAATATATAATATAATATTTATTACATTTGTTAATTATAAAATAAATAATTTCAAGTGGAAAAAAGGAAATTGTTGATTAATTTTCTGTTTATATTAAATATGGTATTGATAATTAAAAATTTTTAATTTCGCTTATTTATTTGTGACATAGTGTATTTGCAAAAGTTTAATAAAGAACAATACAATTTAGAGCTAGTTTGTTGACTATGTGATTTAATGCTCAAAATAATAATTATTCTAGTTTTTATTCTTTCAATGTATTGCGAAAAAAGTTATGAAATATATTATTACTTTACTACATTTATTTTACCCTTTTATTTTTTCTAAATATCATTTTTTATTTTTAATTTTGAGTTGTTATTTTACTAGGTATTGTTTCATTTGTAGTTACTTTTTTAAATTTTCTCCAATGTATTCTATGTATAATATTAGTGCTTTGTTTATATTTTGAAGTCTAATGCAATATTGTTAATACTATCAAGTTTTTAATTGTTTAGTTATTGTTTATTTGCATCATTTTATTAAATTGTTAGTAGGGAAATTTAGGATTAACATTATGTAGAAAATTCTATTTAAATATATGTTACAAATAAAAATGCATACCCAAAATTACTGTAATTGTAAAAAGGCCTACTATAGATATATTTAAAATAATTGTATAATCTGATTGGAGAGGTTTTCAAAGAAGATTTTTTAACTTTTTTTTTATTTAGATTTTTTATATTGCATTTATGTGTTAGTTTTGTTTGTATTAAATGTGATATTAATTGTGGGAAATATTTTATTATATTTATTTGTTTGCATTAAAATTTTTATTAGATATTTCAAACCAATTATAACTATAAAAAATATATTTTTATTTGGGGATAAAGTATACCAATAGTTTGTTTATTATTTGGAGAATAGTTATTGAAATTAGTCCAATTATCAAACTCTTCTAGGCTTGGGTGTTAGGAAAATAGTTCTATGATCTAAACCCTAAACCCTGAACCATCAAAATTATAAAAACTCCAAAGCAAAGTGAGAGAATTAGACTATTTATTATAAAAATTAATGTTTATATAATTTGTAATATATTTTAAAATCATATTTAGAACAAAGTTGTATATACATAAACAGATTTATAAGTACACATGATATTTGATTTTATTAAAAAGATATACAGATAATTAGTCAAATTCTTTTAGAAATACATAGAAAAAACACTATTTTAATATTTTAACAAACACAACTTTGAGTTTTACTATTTATTGAATAAGTAACTCCGATCATGTTGCAAAATGACATATAAAATTAATAAATAATATGAAATCTTTAGGTGGCGGTAGAGATGTCAACGGACCAAGAATTCACCGGGGGATACATTCTCGACCCGCCCCCGACCCCGACCCCGACCCCGACCCCAAAACTATACTCACGGCCCCAACCCGAACCCAAATCTGAGGGAGTTTTTTCTCGTCTCAGTCCCCTGTCCCAGCAGGAATTTTTTGGGTTCGAGATTCCAGCCACGATTAATAAATTAAAAATATTATTATTATTTAAAATAAATTTTTATAAAATATTTGCTAAAAAAATACCTTAAAATTTTTTTAATAATTGAGAAACTCGTTTACTAAATCTGACATAACACAAAAATCTAACGTACTGCAATCACTGATAAATTATTTACAAAATTTTAAAAAAATTTAAAAATGCAATATAGTTAATATAAGTTTAGAATTTTATTTAATTTTTATACTAATGTTCATTTAATTATTAATAATTTACTAAATAAATAAATATATGGGGTTTTTGTAATTTTTATTTATATATTTATAACATAAAATAATATATATATATATAATATTTAAATTAAATATTTAATATTTCAGGACCGGGCCGGGACGGGGATGATATTCCGGCCCCGTCCCCGACCCCAACGTGGTGGGAATTCAGGTTTCTTATTGGGGTCAGGGCCAGTTGACATCCCTAGGTGGCTGCCATAACTTAGGAAAAGTTTCAATTTTTTATATAAAAAAATTATATTTTAACAATGAAAAGTTAGTAGTAGGCCTTTGGTGGCAAATAGCATGAATTAATGATAAATAAATCCTAGTTGAGTGGTGAGAGGGGCATGCCATGTAATTCCAAAGCTCGCCATCTTTCGTTTAGTGGCAACCATGTGCTCTAGTCCTTGTCTCATTGCTCCATACTAATAATTTACAACCCCACAACATTAGTCCACTTGTGGCCACATTATTTTATTTTATTTTATTTTATTCTTTTCGAGAAATTAACAGGTGTAGTTTACTAACTACTTGGATTAGTTGGTGTGTTTAGTTGGTGGCGATTTTGTCAATATTTGAAATTAACAATGCCCAAAATGTTCAAGGAAAGAAAATATGGTAAAACTTATGTAGCATTCTGTAGAAATAAATAAAATTTATGTTTCATAAGATTTTCCCCCCAAAAAATAACCTTCTATAGCCGATAATTTGCATTTATTATACATCAAATATAAGTCACCTACATATATACATAGATGATTGTTCAATGTGGATATTTATTTACAACTGTTGAATGATAATTTAATAACAATTAATTATATAAGTATTGTGCCGATATGTTGTATATGATTACTATATAACATTATTTGAAAATATTTATGAATGAAATGTAGCCATTGGATAGTAATTTAATGGGTTCATGTGAACATTCCTAAATTTTAAATCTAAGGGATTTATTTAAATAATGAGCATCAAATATTATATATATATATATATATATATATATAATATATTAAGAGAGTTAAACATAACCATCTTGAGAGAAGATTTTATTTTAATTTAATTTTAAGACGCTGCTGCTGATTGTTTTTGTGCAGCTAATTTAACTCAAGATGTATCTTCATTATTAGTGAACTCTATATATTTATTTTTCTTTTCTGTATTTTCTCTGAAATTATTTTTAACTCAAGCAATATGATTTATTTTTTAAAATAAAAATTTGTACAACTTTGTTATACTGGCAAACAATTTGATCAATGGTAAGATCTAAAATAAAATTGGAACTTGAGTCCTTGTCAAGCATTATGGGTCAATAGAGAGGTGCTTTAATTATTAATTAAAAATATTTAAAATAACCTTGTATATTATATAATAATAATATAATAATAGAGGCCCAATTCTATGTCAACGTCTATAGTTTATAAATCTATGGATATTGATTTGGGACCATTAGATCTCAATTTAATGGTTTTTTATTATGAATTACTGTGCTTAGAAATAGTGTATAGTAAAGAGTGAGATGAACAATGTTAGTTACTATGCTTATAAATAATGCACATTTTTGAAATATAAACTTTTGAACCAATTGTTTGTGCTTATAAATAATGCACATTATTGAAATATCAACTATTGAACCAATTGTTTGTACAGTAACTAAACAAATCACAACTGTTAGAACCTTATTTTTATTAACACCTACAGTACCGAACTCATAAAAAACCAAAACCATGTTAGAACCTTATTTTTATTTATATCTGATATTAAATAATATTATTTATATATTTAAATATTTATTTTCAGTGATTGACCACAAAGGAGTGGGATGATGCTGGGAGGCATATTCCTTGGGTGTTTTTATGGTGTTCTTCCTATTTAAAAATTTAAACTCAAACTACTCACTTAAACCACCAAAACCTCTATTATTTAAATTAATTTTAATTAATAATAATATTTATTTTATAATAAAATGAAATGGGTAAAATATTATCCAAATTTAATTCACTAAATAAAAAATTGATATTAATTTTTAATAATTAAATTACATGAAAAAGAATTACATGTGTTGAATGAGTGTTTAAAATGGGTTGAGATGGTGATGAGTGCAACTCATATCATGTTTTCTTACCCTCAATTCATGCATTTGCTTGCCTTTAGCACATCTTTGTATACATGCGGTGCTATTTTGGGTATATTTGTTAATAATGCAGAAATTCGGGAGCTCGAAGCAATTAGGAGTGAATCAAGATACCAAACGAGTGAAGATTGGAGAAATTGCTAAGTTTTTAAGCTCAGCATGAGCAAAGCACAGTCGTACTCTATCCCCCGAATATCCCAGCCCTATGATGACCGAGTGATAAAGCTTGCAAGGGGGTTTCACTAGGCTAAAACAGTCGTAGCACGCTCGTGCTCCTCCCCCTGGAAATCTCAGGCTGGAAGTACTTCCTCTTAATGGAAATTCCAGGCGAGCACTTAGCCGATTCACTCAAACCCTAACCATGGAAACACGGTCTAAGCATGATTATGCTTAGCCTGTGTCGAGCTTGAAGATAGCCCTTTTTAAGTCCAGTTTCTAGGGTTTGCTTTCATCTTTGTTCGAGGATTCTAATTTCCAGCTGGAGAACTTTGAAGAGAGTTAAGATCAGGCTTTACCACATCTTCTAAGAAAATCAAGGAAGAGCCAGAGGCACAAGAAAAGTGGGGTTCAGCATATGGAGCTCGGCGAGGAAGATTATTTTGAGGAGAAGGAAGTCATATCTTTTTTCTCTAGTTTGTTTTCCTCGTTGCACCCATCCATGAGGGACTAACCATCCACGGTGCCCCGGGATGTGAACTATGATGTTTTGTATGCTTTGACTACTTGATTTTAATGTTTATGGAGTTATTTTGGTTTCTTGTGTTAATCTTGTGTTTGCATAACTAGATGTGTTTGAATTGCACAGTTGTTTTTAGGGGATGTTTATATTTGGGGTGAACTATGGTGTGATGGGACCTTATTAGATAACTCTGTAAACACTTTATGCTTTAGAATTGATGTTATACTTCCAAAACCTTTAGAATCAAACATTGTATTAGATGTCCAACAAATAGCATATGGTGTGAGGAATGTTGCTTTGGTTACAATAGAAGGAGAGGCATTTACATGGGGTGAGGATTCTGGTGGTTATGGAAATAATTTAGATATTAGTCAACCTCATCCGATTGAATCTTTATCACTTTACAACACAGAATTTGTTGCTTGTGGTAAATATCATACTAATGACTTATTTACTTAGGGGGATGCAACTCATAACACTAGACTTCTTGGTCATGGCACTGATGTTAACCATTGGATACCCAAAATATTTTTTGGGCTAATGGAAGGACTTCAAATTTTGTTTGTCACATGTAGTACATGGCATTTGGAACTGGTGGTTTTGAATGGAAAAGTCTTTACTTTTAGTGATGGAACATTTGGTGTTCTTGGCCGTGGTAATTGAGAAAGCATCGCTTACTCCAAGGAAGTGAAGTCCTTGGGTGGATTAAAAACAATCAAGGTTGTATGTGGTGTCTTGCACACCGCAGCTATTATTGAGGTAATGGGATAGACAAGTGTTAATGTCACATCTAGAAAGTTATTTACTTGGGGTGATGGATATAAAAATCATCTTGGCCATGGTGATAAAGAAGCATGACTTGTCCCAACCTGTGCCCCTTTGCTTATTGACTACAAATTTCATCAATTGACCTATGGAATAACATTATAGTTACCCTTGCAACATCTGGACATGTTTTCATGATGGAAGTATTGCTCATGGATAGCTTGGCAATCCACAATTAGATGGTAGGATTCGTTGTCTAGTACAAGATAGGTTAGTTGGGGAGTTAGTGGAAAAGATAGCATGTGGAGCTCATCATGTTGTTGTTCTAACATCCGAAAGTGAAGAATATACTTGCGGGAAAGGTGCTAATGGAAGACTTGGCAATGGAGATATTGAAGGTCAACGAAAACCTACCCTAGTTGAAGCTCTGAAAGATAGATTTGTTAAAACATATCATGTGGCTCAAAATTTCATAGCATGCATTTTCATTCATAAGTGGGTATCTGGTACAGATCAATCACTCTACTCAGGTTATTAGCAAGAATTTGGATTTACCAAAAAGAGACATAATTGTTTATAATTGCGGATTATTTCAATACCATGCTTGTAGTTCTAGATAAAAATCTTGAAGGCTGCACTGGCACCTAATCCAAGAAAACCACATCGAGTATGTGATTATTTCTATGAAAAACTTAAGGCATCAGAAGTTGGTAATGTCTTTAATGCTTCCAGGAGGAATATAATCCCTCGTCTTTCTATTGATAGCAAGGAGAGGCTAGAATAGGGAGAACTAATACCTTAAAGGATTTTGTTATTTCCTAATGCTGAACCTATTAAGGGATATGATAAGTGTCTAAATGTACGTACTTTAGTATATGTATTTGTTATCTCTAGCATATAGTTTTATAAGAATTGATGCCCTGTTTTATGCTTAATCATGTGTTATTTGCTTTGCAGGGCACAAAAATGCCATGGAGGACACGAAGATATAATTTGGGCAAAAAAGAGAAGAAAACCAGGTCACGGTACTGTAGCTGCCACTGTAGCACCTGGAGAGTTTTCAAGTCAGGAATTGAATCATGGCATACGGCCTCAATGCTACCCGGGATGATCACTGTAGCCATTGAAGAAGATGTTTTCTTGAAGGCATACTGGCTTAATGAGGTGCTCCTTGAGCCTAGTATAGATACTATTCTAAGAGCTTTTGTGTAGTATGCCTACCCCCAAACAGTTTTAATGAGGGGCTCAATGAGGACCTCATTGAGCCGATATACCACCCTTGTTGAGGCAGATTTGAAGGAGATGATGGGGGGTATATATGGGGGATTTTGGAGAGGATTGAAGGGACTTTTGGGAGAGCTTCTTGGCAGCCACCACTTGAGAGAAAAAGAAGAACGAAGACATCATTCTTGGGAGTGTTTTGGCTTGAGGCTTGGAGAGATCAAGAGCTTGAACTTCAAGGGGAAAGCTTCATCATCAAAGGAGGAGGAGTATTCAACATTCCTTGGGCTAGAAGAAGCATCATTCAGCCAGCATTCTCCTTCCTCATCATCATTTGGACTAGGGAGTGTCATTTATGCATTTACTTCTTATTTTTGTTGAGTTTGAGATACTTATTTGTATGATGGCACACTAGACCCCCAAGGCCACCGGATGTAGGTGAACCTTGGGGGGTTCATCATGTATTGTGGATGCTACACTTTTATTTGGAATGCATTAGTGTGATTTATGGTTTGGTTTATTGTGTTTCATGCCTAGAACTATTATGTGGAGAAATCCTTAGTTCTTGTTTGAGTTGTACATGTAGATGTGACCTACTTGCGTGTACTAGATTGTTAATGAGCTAAAAGGGTAGTCTTTGACCAACATGCCGAGAAATTGGTTGTAAGTAGCCCCTCCAAACCATGATGATAAACTTAGGTTAAGTGTATCCTTTTCGTGTGATCTCCATTCACTTAATGCAATTGTAGGAATATGATTAAGGAGAGATCCTTGTCATCATTTGTACGGGATTAGGGTTTAACCACTGAGAAATTGGGGTTGAACTAATGTTGAGGTCCGTCGGTCTAAATCACCCTTGCCATTTATTTTTTATGCATCCTTATATCATGATGACCCCTCTTGGGAATCCTCATCCTTAGGCCTATTTTTATCATCATTGCTCTTGTGATTTTCTTGCTTGCCTTGGAATTGTTATACTTGTGTTTATTTACATTCTTGCATGTATTGGAGTAGTACACCATGCTTAAGTTGTAAGGTTAGAAAGTAAGTGATGGAGGAGTAATAGGAGATCCTTAGCCCCGTGGAATACGATCATTGGGCTTTTGCACAAGGTATTACTTGGCGACCCAGTACACTTGCGGGTGAGCACACAATCAGGATACTATTTTACTCAAGTTAGAGCCACACAAGCTCCTTTCACCACTACAATTGAAAGATGTCTCTTTTATTAGCTCATTGAGTTCTTTTCAAACAGCTCTAAAACCAATTATTACATTATCATCACCTCCTACTTCTAATTTGACGCCAGCATCTCGATATTCAACAAATCCTAGCCCTCTTTCTGTTACTCCAGTATTTTCAAAAGGCATCATTAATAGCCTCAAAAAAACTAATGAGCTTTTGAGCCAGGAAGTAGTGAAGTTTCAATCCTACATAACCATTAGGCTTCTTTCTTAGTAATCTATATTTGATCTCTCACTACTTTTCAATTAGTTTATGTTGTATTCAATTTCTCCCACTTTATTTATAGGTTAAAAATCTTAGGCGAAAGACTGAAGTTCATGATGCAGTAGTAAAAAGCAAAGAAGAAGGCTAAGAAAGCTACCATTGTAGCTATAGAGGAATCTGCAAAACTTAAAAAAATACATCAGTGGAAGTTATCATGTCGCTTGATGCCCAGGTTCATTTATCTCCACTTTTGTGATTTTTGCTTGCTATATAGCAATAGCCACCATATTAATAAGTGCTTGTGTATAAGTACTACGAAGTATACTTTTCTTATATTGAGCATTACTTTTATCAGATTTTATAGCTCATTTCGTGTGTATTTGTGTTTTTTTGTGCATTTAGGGTTGTGGAGACAAGTTTGGAAGAAAGGAAGCAAAAGTAGATCGCGAATGCTATTGTTGATGAAGTTCTTAGATCGAACAATGGTGAAGACACAAGTTGTGCTCAAAGACATGTGGGTGTGTGCCAACCTCCATTGTGCTTAATTGAATACTCAAAGTGGAGGGCACAAAGGCAGTTACACTCATATGTTCTGACTTGTACAACATTGTTAAGAGCTTCGTCAATGTGGTTTCATTGAAGACGCAGATGTGATCCACCGCATGGATGTGTGCCTAATCATGCGGCCTTGATAAAAAGAGTGAATTTGGGAGCATTCCGGTGAATCACTACAGCAGTTATTGAAGCAAAAACACTGCAGCAAAAATCACTATAGTACTTACTGTTTACAGCGGACAAGAAAAAAACTGGAAATTCACACGGCCATGTGAAAATTCCACATGCCCGTGTGGATGCCCGATTTTAGCTCTATAAATACCGCTTTAAGAGTTTTATTTGGGGATCTTTTTCCTATCTTTTGCCCATCTTCAGGGAAGAGCGCGACTAGGGTTTGGAGAGACTTTTGCTGTGTTTTAGGAGTGGTTTGACGGCATTCGACATCGAGTTCTTTTGGAGGAGAACTATTGGGGAGGATTTCGTCGGCATTGATTCGGCGAGGTGTGCCCTAGGTTTGACAAGGGAATCTTTGGAGAAGATGAGGCGGCTCTGTAAGACCATCGATACGGACTATAAGGGGGTTTTATCTATGGATTGCTTGCATTTATTTTCAACTTCATTGTTGATTTTGTATTGCTCCATGGAGAGCTAAACCCCTAATGGGTGCTTGGACTTGTAAACCTTAGGATGATTTTGTTTCATTAACTCTTATTATGTTTCCTCTAATTGATGTTTTAATTGAGTTTCAATCTTGTGTGCTTGTTGATTGATTTTCCATTAGAGTGACACTAGAGTTGAGAATCTATCTAGGTAAGCTTTTGAAGGGGTGACAACTTCATAAGGGTTAGACTTAGTAAGATTGAAAAGGGTTGAGAGGGTGAGTTGAGAGGTAGCGGAACGTCCCCTTTTCCCTTTTGATGTGATTTATCCTATCTCCACATTCCAAGAGTTCTTTATGGTTGTGATAGAGTGAAGTGCCAAGAGACAAACTCCAGTGTGGCTTAGTTGCGCAAGCAACAGAGTGAAGTGTTGAAGTAATCCTTGGTGTTGGGCTTAATCGTGACTAGGGGTCTTTCGATTGCTGAGAGTATTCTTTTCCGTCGGAGCATAGTATAGAGGGCTAGTCACGGTTGACCTTAGGTTTGAGACCATGTGTCTTTAGATTGCCACGACTCATTAAACTTCAATTAGGAGATATAATATTAGTCTTGCACTTGAAACAATAGTCCTTTAGTGAGCATTGCCTGAGTGGCCCATTTTACTATCGATTACCTTTCTTTCCTATTCTTGCTTATTCTTTTTTCTCTTTTACTTTTCTTTGCATTAATATTTTGAATCAATTCACAACTTGATTTTCACTATAGTTAAATAGCAATACTTTGTGTTTCTGAGCAACTATTCCCATGTGGATTCGACTACCCACTCATTGGGGTATTTTATTACTTCGATGACCTGTACACTTGCGTTACACACACGCAAGGGATGTGTCACGTACACTTCCTGTCTCAAGGATTCCTATGATATCTTCTTTATGTTTTACATGTTTTTATATGCAAATAGAATTTGTGTCGATTTTTTTGTAGTTTAATTGATCCTAGAACTCCAATGTAGTTTTTTTTTTCTTATCTATTTGTACTAGTTGATTTGATTATAGAGTAATACCTTTGATAATTTTATCACCATTATCAATGATAATATCTTTTTTGTTATTATCGTGCTATGCATTAACTGAGACATGAGAATTACCACATCTCTGTATTCATTTTCTCGGTCAACCTCTTTGGGTTGTATGGGTTTATGTCACGCCTCGACCCGCAGGTCCCTGGATGTGACAACTGCTGCTGACAACCAGAGGAAGGATACCCACATTGCTCAACCCTTGAGTTACAGCAAGGCTAACAAACTCTTGTACACAAAAATAAACTGAACAATAACACAACAAGAATACATGGAACCAAGAGTTTCACTAAGAGGATAAACCAAGTTGCAAAAGACAAACAAGTCACAGATACAAAATTTAGGACACTAGTGGATCCACTTTTCTTATACAATATAACCTTATAAAATACAGGCTTACAACAAGACTTAAGCTGAAAATAAGAACAACAACTGCCAAACACTTCACCCTGCTGTGACACTGCCATCAACTAAATTCTAGAAGGAGGGAGAGGGTGAGTAACTAGCGTTACTCAGTGAGTGGATTAGCATAATTCTAAAAAAATATCAAACCAAGACAGTAAATATTAAAAAAATGATTCAGCAATAATACATATAATCTTGAAACCTTTCAACATTTATAATACTATATAACTGTGGGATATTAAATACTAGTAATAAAAACCTAAAACATGAGTTTACACAAATGTAAATAATGCCTCAAAGCTTTTCAACAAGTATATAGCAAATTCATGCACATAGATCTCATAAAGAATGCAAAACATAATTTTCTCAAATACGGCGATCTCATTTGGAAGAAATGAACAATGGCCTAAAAACCCTCTCTAACTTAGCCGCTATTGTGACTAAGCTGGGAGCTGTCAAGGCCTTCATAACCTTGACGTTAGCCTACCGAGAGCCCATGATGAATTCCACAATATGAAAAAGATTATCATTCTGATGGTACTCAACTCACAAGCAACTGATTCCCAAAGATAAGATTTACAAAATGACCACCATAATGAATATGAATATACAATTAAGTCATTTCCTTTACTTTTGCATGACAAGGAATTAGCCTAGGATTTTCACATATAACATTTTCTTTAAGATTATGATTGCCATCAAATTTCAAAGACAATTAATGTAGTAAACTTCCTTTACATTCATATTCAATTATAATTGACCAATTATCCAAATGCAACCCTCACAAGCTCAATGGATATATCCTCAAGATCTACTATGGTCTCTCATCTAAGACAACAAGTTACAAATCAAGTATATGATCACACATGAATAATACTAACTAACCTTCCACAAATAACAAATATTCAAGTTTAGCTCATATATTTCACTCAAACTTTATCTATAATTGCTATCATACAACTCTTGTACTAGTTATCTCTTTAAGCTACATTCATTCCTCATGAGTTTTACTCATAATATGCTTCCTCATAACTTTATCAATCCTACCATGCCAAAGGTAATCAGATTTTTTTTATAAGTTAATCATAGTATTATACCAGGGTTACTATCTATCACATAAAAGGCTACCCAATAACATACATATACTTACTAGTTACTACTCCTCAATAACATCATGGTTCGAAACTGCACATTGGATTACTAAGTTGGCAATATAATTCAACAAGACTTGCATAACCAATCCACTTTATATCCAATAAGCTCATTATGATCAATATGGCATTCAACAATCTCGAATCAATTAATAGATAATTATCTATACCCTAATATGAATAGACTTGGCCACCATGTCATAAAGCCATAGCGAAGTTATTCCCAATAAATTTAACATAAAAAGCTTAATGTTAAACCTCATCATAACCATAATGTATAGAGGCCAAATCAATTCTTC
The DNA here is from genome assembly GCF_009730915.1 of Dioscorea cayenensis subsp. rotundata. NCBI lineage: Eukaryota > Viridiplantae > Streptophyta > Magnoliopsida > Dioscoreales > Dioscoreaceae > Dioscorea > Dioscorea cayenensis. The sequence continues at coordinate 1,285,151 of NC_052481.1, read as the reverse complement.
TTTAAACCAATCAAAACATCATTTTAATATAATAAAACCAAAAAATAGTTTTAAATAAACAAAATCAAACATTTGAATATTCAAATAGAATTATGCAATCAATTTAACCAACTCACAACTTAGGCAAGAAAAGACACCAGTGGTGTCACTCCTTCGCCGGCTCTTTAACCCTGGGATGAACCATCACCACCTAACCGACCAAACCTACACAACACAAGAAGAATAAGAAATTAAAAAAAAAAAAGAATACAAGAATGAAACCCTAGTTTTCACTAATCAACAAGCAACACTACATCGACTCTAAGGTTTGTTTAGAATAGGCTACCAAGGTTTCCAAGAAGTTTCTAGGGATGATTAGCTTCAGCACAAACCAAAGAAACAAGAAAACAAGCAAAGTTCAATGGTGCTATAGTAACACTACTGAAATAACCAGTTCTAGGATACAAAATTTTGAAGAGAAAGGAGCCACAACCACTTCTCCTTGTTATCCTAACTCAAACCAAGAAGAACAAGGAAAGAAAGAAGAAGAAAGTGTTTACCTCTAGATCCAAAGAAAGAAGAAGATTGATGGCTTAATCCACCAAGAAAAAGATGATCATCCAAAGCCTTCTTCTTCTCCAAGAGATAACAAAGAGAATGAGAGGAAGAAAAGGGAAGAAAGGGAAAAGGTTAGGGCTTAGAAAGACTCAGAAAACCCTTAAATCTAGGTTGAAAAAGGAAAAGCACAGCCGCGCTTCACTCGTGCATTGCTACAGTACCTGTACTGTAGTAAAGAACAAGCCTGGACTTCTCTAGGAAAGCACGAGTTGCTTCAAGAAAGAGCATGGGCGTGCTCACCCAATACAAATCTTTGGAATTTCAGAAAAACACTTAGCACAGGTAGGGATCTCCGAGCAGGGTAGTGCTCTCTGAAGCACAGGCGTGCTTATCACAGGTTGGCCAATTTTGCTCCAAAATCAAGCCAAATATTATCCTATAAAAAGCACTGACATAAACATGGGGTGCTTATATTTTTAGACCAAAAAACATAAAAACACTACTTTACAACCACAAACTTCCTCAACTTAACCAAACACTTTTGAACACACTCAAAGAAGATGGCAAAAAGCGAATAAAAGGTCACTAATACTATAGTTTAGTTGATTCACATAGTTGAGGGAAATAACTTCACATTTCTAATTTGTTTTTTGGTTTGAAGGTCAAGGAAGTGATGGAGAAATCGCCTCCTGAGGTCAGTAACAATCTAAAAGCCATTCATATCCAAGTGGAGTCATTCTTGAAAAGTAATGAAAGTTGAGCATCAAAATTCTCTTCTTCAATTGCATTGGATTCCTCAGACGTTGCTCACTCGCATACAATTAGTAAAGGATTTGCTTATGTTTATGATCATAAGATTGAAAACAAGCCTGTCATTGATACCAATACCAAGGATAATACCATTCATTAAAGCATAGAGAATGGCTTAAGGTCACCGAAGATGTCTCTAGCAAGGCCTAGTAATGATGGAGGAACCAAAATCTTAGAGCAATTCGAGCCTGCAGTATATATTACTCTTGTTCTACTTCCTAATGAAACTAAAATCTTTAAAAGGGTCTGTTTTAGGTATGCTCCAACTTACATTCCCCAACAAAGATATGCACTAGCTCTATGAATGCTATTTATGTTCTTGCAAAACCTCGAGCCACACATAGATATATACATTCTCACAGATTTTGTAATTGCTCATATTCCCTTGTAAAACCAAAGATTGTCGCACATATATTTGCCATTTTGCATATAATATTCTTGTTCATCTACAATTACAAATTTTGCAGGGCTTTACATAATATCACAAAGTATACCTTGGTATACATCATAAGACCATATCATTCAATGCCTATGATTCTTTTCTTCTTTTCAGATAACTAACCTATTTTTATCTGTATGTTTGTTTATGGATGTGTATAGCAAGGCAAGGTTTGGTTAGCGGCAAGTTAAAGATTTGTGGAACAAAAACAAAGAGAGGGTTACTAAAAAATACAACCATCAAAATCCTGGCACTTCTTCCACAAATCCCCAAGCACTACCTTCTACTTATGAAGAAGATGTTGCATCATCTTCCCAATCTTAACCTCCATTTCCTCCTCTCTCTTTTTTAACTTGTGCTTTAATACAGTGTCAGTTTTGAAGAAGGAAAATTGATACCATGTTGTTGAACATGTAAGAGTTTCTTCTTTCTTTTTCATTTTCTTTTCATCTTTTTGTTTTCGACATAGAAGTATAGGATGTATAATTGCTAGATGAATTTTTTGTGATTCTATAAAGATATAGGCATCTGTCTTTGAGTTTAAAAAAATTTCATGTTCGCAATGGCAAACAATAAGATAATTTAATTTAATTTTATTATATCTGGAACAGCAGGGGAATAGCTGATGCTTGGTAACATGAGGAATTAACATCAGAGGTAAGGAATGAACAAGGAAAAGAGAAAAGAAAGACAAGGATTCTTTAATTCTACCGACCTAAAGTCAATGAAATACTATAGGAAGGGAGCCTAGGATCATTCTAAGGTATAATTTAATGGTTCCATACTGGTGTACGGGCCATAGTCTTCATATCTATCTCTAATTTCTCTTAGAATTTGATATAATAAGTCTAACTGGCAACATAGATTTATACTACTCTGCAAATCTACTTCTAATATATACTGAGCATATTTATAGAGATAAATATCTCTAATATAATCATATAATTCTAGTAAAGCCATAATTAAATACAACAGGAATTTAAATGACAAAAACTGAATTTAAATCTAGAAATAAACCTACTAGTTCCATGGATTATTGCCGTAGCGAAACCCAAGGGAACTTATAATAATAACTAATTTACTTACTAAATTATAGATAGTAGAAATTAGACTAAATAATGAAATTAAAAGAACTACTTTTACTGAAATAAAACTACTTGCTAAAATTAGACTAAATACTGAAATTAAAAGAACTACTTTTACTGAAATAAAACTACTTGCTGAAATTAAAAGAACTACTTTTACTGAAATAAGAACTACTTTAATTACTAAAGCTACTGCAAAAAATAAACTAGTAGGAGCTACTTTAAACTGAGAATTCATATATAAAAATCCCATGTAGAATTCAGATCAATGATTGGAAACTAGATGTTCTCGGGTTAAATATTGATACAGGATGTTCTAATACAGTTCTTGATGAAAACCTGGTGCCACCACAATATGTTAAAAATTTACCATTAGAAAATCAATACAAAGCCGAACAAATGGACGGTCAATTATTTACTTATACAAAACAACTAGCACCATGTATAATTAGTTTTTTCAAAATAAAAAAAAAACCAACTTCTCACAAATTATTTACATTTTAAAGGTAATATTAGCCTGTGGGATTTTAGGTTAAGAAAAGAACTAGATTTATTATTGGATTAAATATAATAATTAATTTTTTTAACATGGTTGCACAATAAACTCTTCTGGGATTAGCTTTATAGGAGTCCCCCTTTTACCCTATGCTTCAGATCTTTATTCTGAAAACCAACCAATAAAAAAACAAGGTTGTTGCCAAAATTGTAAAGTACAAACCTCCTACCAAATTCAAGAAAAAACAAAAAAAAAAACTAATGAAACTCTTAAAGAATTTAGTAAGTGTAGTTTATTTGATGAGTTAACACTTGAACCTCCATTAGGACAATTAGTTAACCCAACTTTTCTTTATGACCTTATATCCTCAGGACATTTAGATATTGAGACATCCTAAGTAGATTAGAAAAAGAAGAAATTATAGGAGACAACCCATGGAAACATTGGAATAAAAATAAAATTTATTGTAAATTATAATTGAAGGATCCGGATTTTAGAATACAAAATAAAAAGATAGAATCTACTAATGAAAATATAAAAGAATATCAAATGCATATAGATGAACTACTAAAATTAGGAGTAATAAGAAGAAGCACTAGTAGACATAGAAGCCCAGCCTTTATTGTTAATAAACATAGTGAACAAGTTAGAGGGAAAAGTAGAATGGTTATAGACTATAGGAGGCTAAATGATAATACAGTAGAAGATGCTTATGATATCCCTGACAAAATTGAATTAATAAACTCAATTCAAATAAGTAAAATATTTAGCAAGTTTGATTGTAAGTCTGGTTTTTGGCAAGTAAAAATGGATCCGGTCAGTATAGAATGTATAGCTTTTACATGCCCATTAGGACATTTTGAATGGTTAGTTATGCCTTTTCGTTTAAAAAATGCACCAAGTATATTTCAACAAAAAATGCATAATATATTTGGGAAGTATAAAGAATTTGTTGGTGTTTATATAGATGATATTCTAGTACATAGCAAGACAAAACAAGAACATATAAGTCATTTAAAAGTAGTCCTTAGTGAGTTCTTAAAACATGGAATTATCATAAGTGGAAAGAAAGCACAGTTCTTTAGGAGTGATATTGAATTTTTAGGAGTAGAAATAGAAAATGGAAAAAATCAAATTACAACCCCATATAGCAAAAAAGATATTAGATACATCACCCATAAAAGATGTTGAAGCATTACAACAATTCTTGGGACTAGTAAATTATGCTAGATCTTTCATAAAAAAATTAGGAAAGCTTGTAGGACTACTTTATAGTAAAAGCTCATTAACAAGTGTAAAAAATTTTAACATAGAAGATGACAGGCAAGTCAATAAAATTAAATAATTAGTAAAAGATTTACTAGATCTTAGATTACTTTTAGATAGTGATTACATGATAATATCTAATCTTTAATATTATTATAATATTTTATTTACGTTTTGACTGAAAATTTATAATATGAGATATAGATAGGATTTGTTATATTTAAATTAAATTAAAATAGATTATTTATTATTATTAATTTTTTAATTTGATAAATAAAATAGTTTAACTTTTAAAAAATAATTTATTTGTAATTTTAAAATTTATATAATAAAATAGTTTAATGTAATATACTATACCTTTTAATATTAATATAATATTTTATTTAAGTTATTGAGGAAAGGCTTTTCATTACAGGCTGGCACGTGTTATCTTCTATTTTAAGACAAATTTTCTTTCTCTGTGTCCCGGGTTTATATTTTATTTAGTTTTGCAAATGAATGAAAATAAATGCAAATAAAATAATATCCAACGGGAGAATCATTAAAAAAATATAAAAAAACAAAAAAGGGGAAAAAAATTAACTACATAATAATAGCTATTAAAACATTTTGTACAATTCAATAAAAAAATCGAAATCAAAATGAATGACATTAGGATTGTAATCATATTTTTTACACATACATTCAATTTATAGAGTTTCATAAACTTTTGTGTTTTTTTACTATATTTTGATGTCTTTAATTTGGCTTATATGTAAACCGAAAGCAAAACCTTTTTTCACTTATTACTTACAAATTGGTTTAAAACAATCATGCCTAAATAAATTCACGTAAATCTTTTATAAAACAAATATTTTTCAATTATCATAATTGGCTTTGAAAGGTTTAATAAAATATTTAACACAAAGTTAATGAATACAATTAAACCTTTTGGTTACTAATGTCATAATTAATGGCAAATAAACATTTAAATGAAATAATATTTTTTTAAAAATATTTATAATTATTTTTTTAAAATACTCTCATGACAGATTATACATCTACTTATATGTGGTGTATATATATACATATGAGATTGCATTATATGTATGTATATTTTAAAATATATTTTTATTTATATTTTTTATTGAAATTTAGAAATAGTATTTATAATAATTAATGATTTAATTATCATGATATATATATATATATTACTTATCATCAATTTTTTTTAACTTGCCGGGCCGGACTGACCCGCCGGTCATGGGTCTGCTGAAAGAAGCACAACAGCTTTATACTATGTTTTTTTTCATTTTTTAAAATTATTATATTAAGATTTTATTAAAAACATGGGCCGGCTGAAAGCGCAGTAGAGTTTTTACTCTGTTTTTTTATTTTTAAAAATTATTATATTAAAATTTTATTAAAAACGATGGCCGAGGGTCGAACCGTGGTCCATTTACTCCAACTTTCATTTGTGTATAATTATTAAAAACAATTATTACAAATATATTTCAAATTGAGTTTTCTTAAAATAATTCTAAAATTAAAAATATTTTAATAAAGTACCCCTTCAATTTTTTTAATTATCTATTTTAACCAATTTACATGGATTAAGAAAGTCAATTAAAATTTGTTGAGTAAAAAAAAAAAAATCTAAAATTGGAAGTAAAAAAGCATTTGAGGGAATAGATGAAGTTGAGACAACTAAACAAATTCAAATAATTTTTTTAAAAAATCTTGCATTAAATTCATTTATCTATCTAATTATGTTGTTTATATATGTTTTATGTTATAAATAAATGCTCATGTAGTTCTGTAATTTTTTATTGGAGTTATCACCTGTTCACTTATTTATAACCATTGAGATTTACCTAAATTTTGGTTTTTTTTCTTGAACTTTGAGGTGTTATTTTTGTGTACATTATGTCTGTCAATGAATAAGTTACTAATTTCATTAGTCTCATTATATTTTTTTATGTATTTTTTTAATAATGATAATTAAGAATTTGTTAGGTTTCAATGTGTTTTTACTTTAACATTAAATGTTTGTTGAGATTTATTGGTCACCCAAAATGCACAAAATGGATTTTATAATTAATTAATGTCCAACGGTTATATATATATATATATGATGATTAGAATAAATTAGTACCAAATGTTGGATGAATAGGTCTATGCGTGGTTTTATCGATGGACAGGTTAACCCGCCGGGTCATACCCGGGCGGGTCACCGGGTTGGGAAACTTCAACAGTAATGGGCCTGTTACAGTGGGTTTTATAAGGCCGGCTCGGGTCAAATGTCGTCATGTGCCCTTTTCCATAGAGAATGATAAGTAGTGGGTAAATTTTTGTAGTAAGTAACTAAACTTTGGCTCATTTTCACTTTAATCACCACACTTCAATTTGTATCAATTTGGTCACTCAACTTTAATTTGATTTCATCCAGTAATAAATCAAGGATTTTAACCCCCATTGATTACATGAATGTCTAAAAAATCTAAGTTAGTCCTCCCCATGACACATTATTAAATTTATTAGAGGTGTCCATGCCATAAAAAAAGCCACATTATTCATTTGGAGGTCAAAATCCCTTGATTTATGACCCATTGAAATGAAATGAAAATTGAATGATCAAATTGATATAAATTAAAATTCGATGATTAAAATAAAAATGAGCCAAAGTTTAGTGATTTGTTAATATTAGTTAACTGTAATTTTGTGATAGGGATTTAACTCAACCGTGCCTTCCATCTCCTACCATCACTTGGAAACCCTAGCCGCTCCTCCATACCATCGCCGCTTCGCTTCCTCCTCTCTATCGCCAAAACTCTCTCCTCCTCCTCCCTTCCTGTTATCATGCCCAGCCACAGTGACCACTGCTTCTCTTTCTTTGCCTCCCTCCTTCGTCGTGGCTTGCCCTCTGTCGCCCTCTCCGTCCGCTATGCCTCCTCATCAAGCGTAGGCCTCCCCATGGACCCTGCCCGCCTCCTCCGTACCTTTTTGTCGTCATGCCGATTTACGAAGGCGTCCCAGGTCTTCCTCTCCTTCACCTCTCTGTCCATCTCTGACCCATCTCTTCTTGACTCAATGATCCTTTACTACTGCAAGCTCCGAGACCTTCCCCAGGCCCAATCCCATTTTAATGTTGAGGTTTGGACTTGAGAACTCGAAGAAAGAACACACCTGCAAGATGAGAATGCTCTGTGTTTTCAAGTGTTTGATGAAATGCCCGTCAATTTCATTCACAGGGTTCTCCTCTGTCAAACACTAAGGGTGTGCTTGGGAGAAAGGGTTTGCAAGGGTTTTGAAGGGTTCATAAAGGAAGGGTTCTTTGAACCCATGCTTGGGGAGAAAAAATAGGAGGGTAGGCAAGGGTTTTGGAGGTAAATGGGGGGTTGAAAACCCCCCATTTTCCTCCATTCATCAACCCACCAAAATGGTGGGTTGAGGAGGGTTGAATATTTTTTGGACGATTTTACCCTTCTAACATTTCTATAAATACAACTTATGTCTTTTTGAGGAAAATATGTATTATGGTTTATTGAAATGAAATATTATGTATTTTTGTGGTTTTATGGAAATTATTATTTTTATTTTATGGTTTATTTAATTATTATTTGTTATAATTGCTAGTGCTACAGTAATTTTTATTATATTGTGGACTTTTTTTTAATTTTGATGAATTTGTATGTTGAAATGATAAAGGCCCAAACCAAAAATTTGGATTAGTTGTGCAAAAACATAAATAAAAATAATCCAAATGCCTATGTTTTTTGTGTTTGAATTGGACCAATATAAGGGTATTTTGGTAATAACATTACATAACCTTACTTTCCCTTACTTCCAAACCAAACACAAAATAGTGAAAACCCTTACTTTACTTTCCTTCCCCCCAAGCAAGATATGTATTCAATCCTTCCTTTCCCTTCCCTTCCCCTCCTTTCCATTACTTTATGAACCCATCCTTCACTTCATCCAAGCAAGCCCTAATGTATAAGCACAAGACTTAAAAATATTGACCCAACCAATCACACCTCTCCACTACCTATTAATTTATATCAAAAGATAAAGGGACAGGGGTACACAAAACAAGGCATCCATTGGCCAAATACACTGGCCTACACCCATTGGTCATTACATAAACTTAACCTGATCTAGCATTGGTCAGGTGCTAACTACTAGAGATCTCATAGATAGAATACTATTTCTTTTCTTCAAAAACACACCCACATTGACTTCAATGCCAGAGAGGCAAAGTTTGAGGAAGAAGAGCGGGGCGAACCCACTAGAGACCCCAGGGGCGTGCACAAGCCTCGGTGGAACAAGTGGGGACGAGGCCGCGCTCACGTGGGCGCTTGAACCACCCGTACACAACCACTATTCACAACTCCCAGAAATGTGCCCTCAGCCGAGAATCGAACTCTCACCACTCGGTGAGAGCTCTATCGGCGACCCATGTACCAATAGACCCGAAGGTCGTTGCCAGAGAGGCAAAGTTGATCAGCTCCCATACTCCACCATTCCAGTCGCAGCACAGCACCATTCTTGTAAGGATCCCGCACCATTCTTTTTGCCTACCACCTGCGAACCCCATGTGGCGGAGACCCCCTCCATTTTTGTGGTAGCTGCTAGCCAACGTCACAAGGCTGTGACTCACCTTCAATCAAATCCTCAACATTTAAATCCATTATACAGCTCGAAACTTTGCCCAGTTTAGTCTCGTACGGCACGTTGCTTCGGCTATTGTGTGTCAAAGAGCAGTTGTCGCACTCTCTTACTGGTTTTCTCCATGGCCAAAGCTGGTGTTCTCCCGCCTGCATCCTCTTATCATGTTTTGATTACTCGGTTGTGCTCCGAGGGTACCTGAATGAAGCATGCTTCCTGTTTGATGTAATGCTTGGTGATAGCATTCGGCCCTCTCTCCCTTTGTTGAAGTCCTTGGCTTATGGCTTTTTGCAAAAGGCAGAGAATGTTGGACGCTGAGTGAGTTTGTAGGCTCATGAAGTAGTATGTGATCGTTTTGGATCGTAAGCTGTGCATGGCGATGATTCACGGGTATGTCAGTAAAGGAAGGATAAATTTGGCTCTTGATCTTTTTAAGGAGTTGAAGGAGAGGATTGGCTGTGAACTAGATGTATACTTGTATAATACAATAACTAATGGGCTCTTAAAGCTTAATTTTGTTGATAGGGGTTGGGAGTTGTTCCATAATTAATTAATTATTTTTTATAATTAATACCGATTTATCTATTTACTTGGGAAAAAAATCAATATATTCGGATCTAACCTATTTATTTATTTAATTATTTAAAGAGGTTTTTTCCCAAATTGGTCATAACTTTTTTTTAATATTGTCAAGATGGCCCTTGGGTCATCACATCAATGCCTAGTAAGGATGTTGACTGGGCTACTGATTGAACATTTTTAAATTAAAAAATTCCTTCTTTTTTTTTTACATTTTAACTTCTCATCTCTTTTATAATTATTTAAATAGCTTATTTGTGGTTTTTAACCTATTTTTTTAAAAGAATTGTTATTTAAAATAGAAAATATTATTTGAAATTAGAATTATTATTAATTATTAAAATAGTAATTATTTTAAATTATTTTAATAATATTTTGATTATTATTAGAGTGACAATTATTGAAGTGAAAATTATTTAAAAATATTTTTATTATTATTAGTAAAATATTATTATAGTGGGAAATTATTTTAAATTATTTTAGTGATGAAAATCATGTCTAGGTCATGACTTCGATCCGAGCCGCGGGTGATCAAGTGATCTAGCAGCAGTGGTGGTGGGGTCGTTCCGGGTGACGGCAGCATCCCGGCACGACGCCACTATCACATCACTTGGCATCACATAAAATCATTTCAGGTCAAGTTTTGCCGAGTGACAAAACCGGGTGCCCTAGGGACAAGTGCTCAGTCCCCTACCGAGGTTCGGGTGACTCACTAGGAGCCATCTGGACATTCCATTGGCCAACGCGCCATGTCTCGAGCGATGGAGAGCATCACACGTGCGGCTCCCAACGCACCTAAAGGGCGTGCTGCGCGAATGGCGGACCACTGTTTGATCCTACTCTTGTGTCAAAATATTATTAAAATAATTTTAAATAATTAATGTTTTAATAATTAATAATAATCTTAATTTCAAATAATGTTTTTTATTTTAATAATTTTTTTTTTCAAAAAATTTCGGATAAAAATGTAACAAATAAGTTATTTAAATAATTATAAAAGAAATAATAGATTAAAATTTAAAAAAATATAATTTTTTTTAATTTTAAAATGCGAAGTCAACACATGCCGACTGGGCATTGATGTATATAATTTTGATTGGGTCATTTTGATAATATTAAAAAAAATTAGGCCAATTTGGGAAAAAGCCCTTTTAAAGAAACACACGAGTGTCTCTTCACTTGTTGAAGTCAACTCCCCAGTCCCCCCTCCTTCCCTCAACATCCATTCCATGAACTACAAACCTTCACAATAAATCCTCAAAATAATAATTTTAGATGGATTCAATCATCTCAATTCCAAGTAGAAGACAAGTATCAAAGACAAGCACTACTTCCTCCTCGCCGGATCTCCTCCATGAACGCTCCCCTTACCTCTACCACCCTTCCCTCCTCCCTCTCCGCTTCTCCTCCTCCTTCCGTCATCTCCTCCAATGCCAAGCTCACCTCACCACCTCCTCCCTCCTCCGCCACCCCTTCGCCGCCTCCCGCCTCCTCAAGCTCTCCTCCTCCCTCGCCCCTCTCTCTCACACTCTCCTCCTCTTCTCCCACCTCCCCTCCCCTCCCCACCTCTGCTCTTTCAACATTCTCCTCAAATCCTTCTCCCTCTCCCCTTCCCCTCATCTCGCCGTCTCCTTCTTCTCCTCCATGCTCCGCTCCGGCCTCATTCCCGACACCTTCACCTTCCCCCCTCTCGCCGTCTCCTGCGCGCGCTCCGCTTCCCAGACCGACGCTGAGGTCGTCCACGCCCAGGCCATCAGACGCGGCGCTGATTCCGTCGTCATTGTTTGCAATTCGTTGATCCACGCCTACGCTGCTTGCGGCCTTGTTGGCCATGCCCGGGTTATGTTTGATGAAATGGCTGTTCGAAACGTGGTTTCTTGGAACTCTTTGGTTGATGGATATGTTAAAGTCGGGGACTTGAGGAGTGCGCGTTGTGTGTTTGATAGAATGCCTGAAAGAGATGTGGTCTCTTGGAATATCATGATTACTGGTTGTCTTAAATGCCGGTGCCCGGAGGCCGGTCTCGAACTTTTTAGGGAGATGGAGAGGGTGGGAGTCTTGAGCGATGTGGCGACGATGATCAGCATTGCCACGGCGTGTGGGAGACTTGGTTTGATCAGATATGGGAGGTCCGTGCATGGTTATTTTGTACGGAGTTTTCGGGAGAAGAGCAACTTGATATTTGAGACAACATTGGTTAACATGTATAGTAAGTGTAAACGGGTGGATGTCGCGAGGAAAGTTTTTGATCGGATTGCGGAGAAGAACTTAGTTTCTTGGAATACGATGATCTTGGGGCATTGTATTCATGCTTGTGCTCAGGATGGTCTTGCATTGTTTGATGAAATGGTTCAAATAGGTTGGTTTTGTTTTAGCTGATGTGAGACTTTTGTTGTGAGATGATTTGAACGAGCTGGTTCTAAGTGTGTTTCTTGTGATTTGGCATTTTCAGGTGAAGAAGATTCAGAAGTAAAACCTGATGAAACTACATTTGTTGGAATTTTATTGGGTTGTTCCCGTGCTGGGCTGTTGGATGAAGGAAGGAGATACTTTCGACGAGATGACAAGCATACATGGTCTCAAACCCACATTTGCACATTATTGGTGCATGGCGAATCTATACGGGAGTCTAGGTATGGTTCAAGAAGCGGAGGAGGTGTTGATGAGCATGCCGGAGGACACCGAGTCACTAGTGTGGAGTACTTTGCTTGGTTCATGTCGTTTTCGTGGGGACATAGAATTAGCTGAGCAGATAGGCAAGAGGCTGATTGAGCTCGAACCGTACAACAGCTCTCGCTATGCGTTGTTGTGGAACATTTACAGTGTATCTGAAAGATGGGAAGATGTTGATAAGGTGAAGGAGATGATGAAGCAAAGAGCAGTGAAGACAATACCCGGTCATAGCTTGTTCGATCTAAAAGAAATAGTTCATAGTTTCAAAGCCGGAGATCGATCCCGACCAGAGATGAAAGATATCTATTCAATGATGGACGAGATCGCCGCAAGGCTCAAATGAAGAGCACAGCCTCATCATCACCAGCTGCCTGTATAATTCTCTATATTGTTAGCTGACTATGGTGGCATTGTTGGACAAGTGTTGTTGTCAACAGAAATAAAATTTTAATGTAAAACTGAACCATATTAGAAGTTTCTTCGAGAAATTTGTTGTTAAGCATAATACCAAAATCAAGTGCGAGAGACTGGACGTTGCTGCTGAGATCTTTGAGACGTTGCCAGAAAAGACTCTTGTTTCTTAGAATGCTATGATTTCCTGCTATAGACAGAACGGGTGAGCAGAAGATGCTCTCAATCTCTTCTGCAGGATGTGCAGCAGCAAGAATGTTCAGCCAGATTCGTTAAACTTTGGTCAGTGTGATTCCTGCACTAGCTGATGTATCAATGCTTCGCCAAGCGAAATGGATGCATGGACATGCTATAAGGTTGTGTCTGGATCAAAACATATTCGTCAGTCAATGACTGAGCTTGTCGATGTGTGGCATGTGACAACATGGAATGCAATGATAGATGGGTTATGGATTGAAGAGATGAGAAAAGGACCGGTAAAGCCGAATGATGTAACATTCCTGTGAGTTTTTTCAGCTTGCAGCCATTCAGGTTTGGTTGATGAGGGAAAGAGATGTGTTGAGCATGAAACTAGATTACGGATTAGAGCCTGCGGTTGATCACTATGGAACTATGGCCGATCTCCTTGGCTGTGCTGGGAGGCTCAATGAGGCTTGGGTGTTCATCAAGAAGATGCTGATTAAACCAAGCATTAGTGTTTATGGTGCAATGCTTGGTGCCTGCAAGATTCACAATTTCAAGGCTTCGAAAAGCACAGCCTCAGTCATCGTCACCAACTGCCTGTATACAAATGTTGTTGTCAATTCATCCTGCAATCAGAATGAGAAATCAGTCACACAAGGGTTATTATTATTTTTTATTTTTTATTTTTTAATTTTTTTAATTTTTTATAAATCACTCAACTTTGGTTAAATGTCATTTTGATCACTGAATTTTGATTTGTTTGAAATGCTTACTAAAGTTACTAGTCATTTCATCGGTAAGTCACCCGATGGATTAGCACCTTCATTAACTGACGTAGAGGATGGGAAAAACTTAGTCAGTGCACATGTGGAGGCTCCACGTCAGCTAATGAAGATCCTAATCTATCGGATGACATGCCAATGAAATGATTAGTAAATTTAGTGAGTATTTCAAAACAAATAAAAATTCAGTGATCAAAATGATATTTGACCAAAGTTCAATGATTTACCAAAAAAAAATTAACTTCAAAGAAGTAAAATAAAATAAATTATTATTTTGTTAGTACATATACATAAATATTTTAAAATTAAATTAATTATTATTGATGTTATTTTCGAAACTATAAATAGATTCGTTTATTATTATTTTTAATAATGTGGTGTAAATGCAATGAGCAATGGTTAATTTGTAAGTGGTCTTCCCCTCTGTAGTAGACTACATAAAAATAATAATAAAGTAATCTATTTACAATTTATAAAATAATATCAATAAGAGTTAATTTAATTTTCAAATATATATATATATATATATATATGTATGCATACCAACAAATTATAATTATAAGGTGGTAGCCAAATTTTTTTTAAAAAAAAATTACATGAAATAACCCTACTTTTCAAATAATACTTGTTATTTTTTTTTTGATAATAATATATTATTATTTTAAAAATAAATTGTTTTTAAAAGATAATAAATTTAATAAAAAAAATAATTCTTTTAAAAAAATCGTTTAAAAACCACCAATAAACTATTTTAATAATTATAAAAAATAAAGGGTCAAAATATAAAAAACCACAATTTTTTAATTTTAAAAATACCCACACTCAGAACATGAGCGACTTGGCCATGATTTGTTGGCCCTAAGATTGCCCAAGGGACATTGTGACAATAAAATATAAAATGTGGTCTCTTTGGGAAATAGTCTTTGTTTATTTTATTTATTTATTTATTATTATTATTTTACAATGTGGACAATCACTACAATGTTTATAACCCAACGGTAATGTGTAATGTGTAATGTTTATAGCCCAAAATAGGTGTTCATCCAGATTACCAAGTTGGTGGTAATGTGTAATATTTGTTTTTTTCCAATTATACCCCTACTAATTTAATTTAATTCCTTATTATACTCATTATTAAAAACCTAGTTTTTATTCTCTCATTATTTTTGATATTTTAATTTAATTATTTATTTATCTAAATACCTTAAATTAAGTTTTCCAAAATTTTATATGTAGGGGCATTTTGGTAAATAAAAAGGTATTTTAAAAAATTGTGCAAAAAATAAATTTTGATATTATATTTTAATTATGTATTTATCTAAATACTTTAATTTAAAATTTTCAAAATTTTATATGTAGGGGTGTTTTGGTAAGGTATTTTAAAAAGCAACAAGCATATATTGTTCTTTTTCAATATGATCTCGGGTACTTGTCTTCCAAGCCAAAAGCGCAATGTTCTCCTTTTCGCATCTTTAGAAATTCTTGGACCAGGCCAGGTCTCCCAAAGATAATGTGTATCAACTGTTGGCTTTCTCAGAGACTATATACCTTTGAGATGCAAATTATACGACCTAGCACCACTGCTTATTAAATCATTGACATGCAAATTACAGTGGGAATTGAAAACAAACAACATGGAGCATACAACATGGAACAATAAAGATGTTTTAAACTTCACAACCTGAAACTATATTACTATTAGTAATGTAGTAAAATAAACCAATACCAATACTCACAGCATGTAGTAAATTACTGCAGCTATAGTTTAAAAATCAATAGGAATGGCAGCAAGTATATATGGTTCTTTTCAACTTGATCTCGTGTACTTGTCTTCCAAGCCAAAAGTGCAATCTTCTCCCTTTAGCATCTTGAGAAATTGCTAGACCAGGCCAGGTCTCCCAAAGATAACATGTAAGAACTGTTGGCTTTCTCAGAGACTATTTACCTTTGAGTTGCAAATTATGCCACCTAGCTCAACTCCTTATTAAATCATTGACATGCAAGTTACAATTGGAATTGGAAACAAACAACATGGAGCATACAACATGGACCATACAACATGGAACAATAAACCTATAAATAAACTACCATGTTTTATGTACTTATTCTATTTCTTATTGTACTAATGGAAACAAAGAACGTAACATTACCAATATTCACAAAAAACCTTAGCCTGCAACAAATTTTTTATACTTAAGGAACACATTTTTTAAAATATTTTCTACTTCATACAAAACTCAGAAACATCTATTAAAATTGAACAACTCCAGATCATCATAATATCACAACAACTATAGCTTAAGATTCTTTACTAACATTGCTTGTTGGATGCCTAGATTAAAATCCTTTTCCTTCACGGCATGAACATTAACGACAAAGATGTTTTCAAATTAATTAGAAGGCAACAAGCATATTTGGTTCTTTTAAATAAGATCTCAGGTACTTGTCTTCCAAGCCAAAATTGCAATGTTCTCCTTTTCGCATATTGAGAAATTGCTGGACCAGGCCAGGTCTCTCAAATATAACGTGATAAATGTCTAAATATATGTATTTTACTATATGTATTTTATACTTCTAACATGTATTTTTGTAAGAATGGATGCCCATCTTGTACTTAATCATGTATTATTTGCATTTTAGGGCATGGAGAAGCCATGGAGGACACGAAGATATGATTTGGGTGAAATAGAAAAAAATCAGTACGCGACACTATAGCATATGTGATCTACCAGATTACTATAGCTGGGTAAATGTAAAAGTGGCTATGTAGCTAGATTACTATACTAGTCAATGTAGCATCTGTAGAGATTTTGAGCCAGAAATTGTTTTAGATCATATAGCCTCAATGCAGCCCGCGATTGACCCTAGGATTGATACTTTAGCAAGAGAAGCAAGGGTTTGGCTTAAACTATACGGCCTCAATGATGGCCTCATTGACCCCGGGATTGACCTAGGGATAGACCCCGGGATTCCTCATTTTGGGAGAAATTTTGCCTCTTTTTGACCCTTATATGAGAACATTCTAGGGCATGAAAGAAAAGCTTCTTGGCAGCCATAACCTGGGGAAGAAAGGAAAGAACGAGGACATCTTGAAGAAGGACATTCTTGAGGCTAGGGAGGTGACCTAAGGCTTAAACTTCAAGGGGAGAGATTCACCACCAAGGGAGGAGGAGTCAAGTGTCATTCGGCATTCATTTGGCTAGAGAAAGCGTCATTCGACCAGCCTTGCTCTTCTTCATCATCATTTGGACTAGTTAGTGTCATTTATCAGCTTGTTCCTTGCTTTTCTTGACTTTATTATGCTTGTTTGTATGATGGCACACTAGACCCCTAAGGCCACTGGATGTAGGTGAACCTTGGGGGGTTCATCATGTATTTTGGATGCGGTGCTTTTAATTGAAATGCATTGTTTTTATTTGTGGTTTAGTTCATTGTTCTTAATTCCTACAACTACTAAATGGAGAGATCCGTAGTTCTTTATTGAGTTGTATACGTACATGTGACCTACTCGATGTATTAGATCCTTAATGAACTAAAATGGGTTTGCTTGTATCAACATGCCGAGAAATTTGATGTCAGTAGCCCTCCGAATCTTAAGGATAGACTTAGGATTAGTGTATCCTTATTTCGCTATCTCCTTGTACTTAATGCAATCATAGGGATGTTGGTTAGAGAGAGATTCCTATCAACATTCATATGGGATTAGGGTCCAATTGCAGAGAAATTAGGGTTGGTCTAATCTTGAGATCCTTCAGTCTAGATCACCCTTGCTATTCTATTATCATGCATCCATATATCATGATGACCCCTCAAGGGGATCCTCATCCATAGGCCTCTGTATCTCATTGTTGGTCTTGTAATCACTTGTCTTGCTCTGTGATTCTTATACATATATTTGTTTACCTTCTTGCATGTATTAGAGTAGTTCACCATGCTTAAATCATGAGGTTAGATAATAGGAGATGGAGGAGTAATAGGAGCTCCTTAGCCCCGTGGAATATGACCCCTGTGTCACTCACAGGGTATTACATGGCGAAACCTGTACACTTGTGGGGAAGAAATCATAACATGTAAGAACTGTTGGCTTTCTCAGAGACTATATATCTTTGAGATGTAAATTATGCCACCTAGCACCACTCATTATTAAATCATTCATTACCAATATTCATAGAAAACCTTGGTCTGCAACAAATTATACAAATTTAAGGAACATAGCTATTAATTTTTTTTTCTATTTCATACAAAACTTAGAACATCAATTAAAATTGCACAACTTTAGATCATAAAAATATTATAACAACAATAGCTTAAGATTCTTTACAAACCTTGCTTATTGGAAGCCTAGATTAAAATTCTTTTCCTTCACTGCATGAAGATTAACAACAAAGATGTTTTTAAATTAATTAGAGGGCAACAAACATATATGGTTTTTTCAATAAGATCTCGGGTTCTTGTCTTTCCAAGCTAAAAGTGTAATGTACTCCCTTTCGCATCCTGAGAAATTGCTGGACTAGGCTAGGTCTCCAAAAGATAACATGTAAGAACTGTTAGCTTTCTCAGAGACTATATACCTTTGAGATGCAAATTATGCCATCTAGCTCCACTCCTTATTAAGTCTTTGACATGCAAATTACAGTGGGAATTGGAAACAAACAACATGGAGCACACAACATGGAATATATTAGAATATGTACACACTCATATATTTATATATATATATATATATATATATATATTTCAAATAAGTTTATTTTTCTTGAATAAGCCTACCGAAGATGTAATTTGATCTATTGTATTATTTTAAAATTGATGAAATTCTTACATAGTATTAATTAAAATATGTATTCAATTATTTATATACCATTAAAGGGTTGTAGTGCATATAAATATATACACGTGGACTATCCCTTTTTAACCATCTAATGCCAAATATCATATATATATATATATATATATATATATATATATATATATATATATATATATGCATTTTGAGATTAGAGAGTTCATAGTTCGACCAAGTGGAAAAAATCTTCTCATGTAGTCAATTGACTTTGAAAAACATTAGAGATAAAGAATAATTTATGCTAAGAACTATCAATATATAAAAATATGTAAATTTGTGGATGAATAGTAAAATTATATTCAATATATGAAAAATTGATATGATATGTTCATAATCTTTTAAATCAAACTAAACCTTGAAACCAAATTTATAATTTCAAAAATATTTGTAAATGAAAAAATTATTGATAGTTAAAAGTAATTGATAAAACTTTGAATTACTTAATACTATTCAAAGACAAACTATCCTTTATATTGTACCAAAACTTTAAAAGCAAATTATAATTTCAAAAATATTTGGATCAACTATTTGTAAACATTCTCCAAAAATACTAACAAAGGTAATATAATCTAATTGTTTATCTTATTTGATTCAGATATTTTATAATAATATATTAGTATATATATATTCACTCACATATATATAACATATTTATTATTCATTATTCACTCTACTATATAAACAACAATTTCAATCCATATTTGAACTATACTAATAGATTGGGGGAATTTCTTTTAATTTTAAACTCCTAATTTGGTCTTAAAAATAGTTTTTAAAAGGAATTGGTTATTCAATGGGTCAATAATGGAAAAAAACAATAAAGAAATTTTTAAAATTTAGACTAAGTTTATTGTTTTCCAAAGCTTGAATAAATTAAGTTTTTAGGATAATTATGTCTTTGGTGCAAACACTGTTATTAACATCATCTACTACGTTTATTCCTCACGTGCATAGCATGGGCAAAACTCTAGTTTATTTAACATAATGACTTTATTATTTTTAGTTAATTTATTTTAAATTGTATGAGGGTGGAATTTAAAAAATAAATATAAAAAGTAGCATTTTTTATATGAATTATAATTATTAATATTTTAATTATATATATATATATATGTATAGTATATATCAACGGGCAAGGTGCCCCACCCCTCTCCTTTTATAGGGAGGTTAATAACCCTAACCCCGATTTCAGTGTTAAAAACCCCAATAGGAATTTCTTTTTTGTTGAGATTCAAAAGAAAAGAATAATAGGATTTTTTTGGTACAAATTTAAGTGTTATATATAAAATATGGTCGAGCTTGGTGCCAAAACTAGTCCAGTTCTCTAGTTGGATTGATGAACTTGTGTCAAAACCGGTCTGATTCTCTAGTTGGACTGGACTTGCAGTTGAACAAGTGTGAACCGCCTGTTTTTTAATTAATCCAGTGAGCCTGCAGGTTTCATATCAACCAACTAGTTGGTATTAAAAACATATTGTATCTTAATTTTTTTGTTGTAATTATTATATAATTTTTAAATTAATTAAATTATATTATTTAAAATATTTAAATTGATGTGACATTGACCCAATTGACCCAAGTGGAGAAACTGATTATCTGTTGACCCAGCACCTTGACCAGCTATCTAACCGGTTGAAGATGTGAACTGGTGTTGGAATCGGTCCGATTCTCCCCTACAAACCAAGCTTTCGCCATAGCCTTCCATGTCGAGTAGGAGGTGAATTTTGTATGCTGCTGTTTAGATATCAAATAATATTATATGAACCATGATATTGATATAAATATTGGCTATGATGCAACACATAAATTGTGGCAAGTTTTTTGGTGCGCAGTTTTTAAAAATATATTCAAAATGAATAGAACAAGGAGCAAAAATTAAAATGTAATCAATCTTCCAATGTTCCTCACTTAAAACGTGATACTGTATTAAAAAAATATTAAAACATAACATCAATAGTTCATAATTACCTAACATGATCATCATGTGTGATTTACTATTAATCTCTTAGCAAACCCACTATCAGGGTTGGTAACCCGGATGCCCGATACCGGGGTTACAACAATTCTGGATAACACAATTCTATTGACCTGATGGATGGCCAGTATTGTTGATTGGGTCATAAATAGGAAGATCATAGACGGTATTATAGTCATTTTATGTAGCTCAGCCAATTCTAAATTAGATCACTGTTATTATAGGGTTCTTGCTCAGCCGCTAGGGTTTTGGCAAGAGGTAAGAAGAGCTCCACTTATTGATTTCTCTTTCATTCAATTCTATGAAAAATCAAAATTTTCTCACAGCTTGCATGTCATTTTTCTCATTATCAGTTGTCCAAGAAACCCTAAATTGAGTTTTTTTTTCTCTTGTTTTTGTATTGAGTGATTAGAAGAACTCCTCGACAGACACCTCGTCATGAACATTAGCAAGAGCACTAATGATGAGGACGAGCTCATGGAGTGACGGCGGTAGATGAGCATCAGACAGGAGGCGCTGGCACTATACCGTGACATTCTTTGGGCCCGCGGGGTCATCTGTAGAGATGTGCTCCAAGAGAACTTCCACTAGGAGTTTGAGGAAGCGAGGTACAAGCGCGATCCAGAGATCATCACCAGACCCTAGATCTCCAAAATCCCCTTTGAGGTCCTCTCTCTCCTTCTCCGCTTCCATTATCCACCTCTCCAATGGCCATATCCGACTTCTGCTCCTCCTCCTCCTCCTTTCTTCCCCTGACGATGCTCTCAAGCTCACTGATGAGTTCTTTGATTCGAAGGAACCCCGCTTCAGAAGGCTTTTTTTTGCATATGAAGGAGTAAGAGAAGGGAGCGATTGCGAAGCCTGATGAGGGATGGATCCGTATTTTCACTCTCCCGCAACGAGAACTTTCTCATGAACTTGCCAGCCCTTATCTCCATCCGTAGGTACTTCCCAGCCTTTTCTTCTTCTCCTCTCTTTCTCTCACCACTGATCACAAGCACGTTCTCATCCTTAACCTAGACCTTGATCTCCCCTTGCTTAACCCCAGGCATATCCACCTCAAAGACGTACGATCAAGGGAGTTCCTTCACGTCTGCTGGAGTCATGCTCTTATCCAACTCATCAGGGAATGTCCATGAGGTGCTGCATAGGTGGACATGAGAGGTCCCTCCAAGCCCATCACCAGGTCCATTGCTTCTCCCAATCCTTTTGTTGATCTTCTTCTAATGTTGTTGTTGTTAATCTTGCTCTTCTCTTTGATTGATTTGGATTTCATCGATGATAAGAGAATTAGGGTGAAGAAACTGTTCTCCGTCTAGGACTTCTTTCGGTATGCTAAGACCGAAGGTATGTATTTTGTCTCGCTCGAGTGTGATATGTGTCCATCCCCATCGGCGGTGGCAAATCTAAGATGCTATGGTTTTGCCATCAGTTTTTTGTATATTTTTATTTATTTATTTATGTTTTTTTTTTCTTTTGTTTTGGTTTGTGATTGAGGTTTAGGATTTGTTTTGTTTAGGTATTTCAATGAGAATTGGTGGCCTTCGTCTTCGGTGTTTGAGGATCCTCCGGTTGAGAGCGCAGATAAAGAGAAACTTATTGATATTTTTCAGGTCCAACAAATTTTTTTTTTCCTATTTTCTTATAGTCTCATCTCTTATTGATTCGCCTTATTATGAGTGGTTTCAATTTAATAAGGTGAATGTGTGAATCGTTGAGAAGTTTTAGTTCTTTATTTTGATTTGAATGTTGATTTTGTTAGGATTACATATATTATGTGAATTTGGATGAGTGTTTTGAGTTTATTGAGGATATGTTGATCAAGGACGGGCCTATGGATGGGTTGATGAGATTCTCTCATGCGGTGTTTGAATTTTTTTTTTAAGAAATTAGGGTTTGAAATTTATTGAAAGTTTGATTCGTTTTTCGATTTTAGTGTGAAATTAGGGCGCGATTTTATAAATTTTTTTTAAAATTAGGTATTTTAATCATTGAGAAGTTTGAGTTCTTTGTTTTGATTTGAATGCTTCTTTTTTTTGTTAGGATTACATGCATTCTGTGAATTTGGATAAGATAAAAATGAGTGAAAAATAGGTAAGTTGTTATAGTTGAGTAGATTGACTTGGTAAATTAAGTTATGGGTGTAACTATGTAAACAAACAGAAAAAGTAGAAATGTTTTGGTTGTTTGCACCTTTATCACTATATGTTTGTGATGTCCATTCGGCCAAATAAACATTACCAAATAAAAGCATAAGGCCTAGATATTGATGGAAAAAGTTATTCACATGGACTAATTTTATTTTTTTCCTTTATTTTATAAAATATTTTTCGAATATTATCCCCTCAAATATCTTCCTTCCCAACCCTCATTTGAGGTGGGGATTTGTCACTCTCATTGGTGTCTTTTTTTCAAACCTGATTTTTGAAAATTGTTTTGATTTGGTTATTTTATTTTGTGAGCCTAATAATTGCACCCAACCTCTAATAATTGTGCCCTTTCATGGTAAACCAAGCAACCACCAGGCAGCATCCTTATTTCTTCTTTCAGGCAGTGTTTGAATGTTTTTGAGAAATGAGATTTGAAATTTGTTGAAAGTTTGATTCTTTTTCTATTTTGGTGTGAAATTAGGGTGCAATTTGAAATTATTTTTAAATTAGATATCTTAATCATTGAGAAGGCTGAGTTCTTTGTTTTGATTTGTCCCTAACAAAATCGAAGAGCATTTCAAATTGATTGATGAATGGATTCTCCTCGCAGGTGGAGCTTCTCTACACCAAGTTTGCCTCTTTGGTGAAATCAGATCACTAGAGAGATCTTGGAAATCGTCGCCGGCGCTGATTTACTCATTTAGTCTGGTACGTCTTCAACCCTAAACTTCTCTCTCTGCTTCACTTTTGTTCTTCATTTTGGACGTTCTCTTTCATCAATCAAGTAAAGTCTCTGTATTATTATTATTATTATCATTATTTTTTTCCTCTTGAATGATCTCAACAGGAATGTTCAAGTAAGTCTTCATCATCAATGCAGGCATGATTCAGTTTGATTTCTATATTGATGTTTTTAATCATCTTATTATGTAGGGTGCCTTTATTGAGGTTTGATTTTCAGATATTCAGCTTTGAAATCATCTTATAGGTTTTTTTATTTTTTTGAAGCGAAAGATAAAACAAAATTTGGTATAATTAATGCTTTTTTTAATTTCTGAAATATTGATGGTATTGTTGTCGATAGATGTAGTGAGGTTGATGATAGAACTCTCACAGTGGAGTTCTTTCCGGTTGCTAAACACACATTGAACATTCCCTAATTTCAATTCTGATTTCTATTTTAATTAATTTATTTATTTGTAGGAAATTGAGGATGAGGACTGTTAAAGCTCCTTACACAATTTGTTTGGAACTAGGGAAATATTGATGCACAGGTGTGTGACCTCATTTGGAGTTATGCTTGGTTTTGATAGAGTATGAAGCTGACGCTGCCGGAGAGAAGATGGTTGGATCTACCCAAATAGGATGATTAATTGACAAGTTTGGAGGGTTATACTTTTTGATAAGAAAGCAATCAGTGAAAATCCAGTCCTTTTTTATATATTTAATTTATTTTAATTTTATTTTTCAATTAAATTCATGTTGACAGGTCTTATTTTTGGATGAAGATAAGCCACAATTGTTGACTCTATAAGCTACAATTGTTGACTCTGGCCGTGTATAATTAATGTAATCCTGTCAATTCGTTGTCATCTTGAGTGAATTTGTTTTGATTTTTTATGTACTTATATAGGGAATAAAATAAAAAACAAACTTCACATTATAACGGTGTGAGACTTTTATATTTAATTCACGGCTTAAGATTTTGTTTATTATCATAATATTAATAAATAAAAATTTTTTATATTTATTTTATAATGTTTTTTAAAAGAAACAGTTAGATTAACTTAAATTAATTATTCATTAATAAATTTAAATTTGTTTATTAAAAACTTGGATATGTTTTAACAAGATATAGAAAGTAATTTGATTTTTTTAAAAAAATACTTAAAAAATGTAGATAAACAATATATTAAGGAAAAAAAATCTAATATGGATCGAAATAAAATATATATTTTTTTATGTTTAAGTGGGAAAAAATTAGTTTTGCAAATTTAAAATTATGTATTTTTTTAATAGAACTTTTCATATCTTTTTCATACTAGGTAATATAATATAACCAATTATAGAGATATGATAATATAATATGTATTTGATAAAATTTTTTAAATATATATATATTTAATATAATTTATATAAATTTTTTAAAAAGTTCAGATAATATAATATAATATAATCGAGATGATAATCTAATATTAAGATATATAATGGTTATAGATAGATGATGGGGAAAAATCTTTTTTATAGAAGTTAAGATAATATTATTTGTGGCTTATTATAATTCAAATTCATGAAAATAAAAATATAAATTTTTATGTGTCTAACCATTTTTATCATATATATATGTATATATAATCTAATAAAAATTTAAACAAGATATATTTTCCTTCGATGTTTTAAGTGGGAAAATTTTAAATTTTCAAATTTAAATTATGTATTTCTTTCCATAAAACTTTTCATATAGCTTTTCATATAATATAAGATAATCGATTATAAAAACATATATATAACGGTTATAGAGATGTGATTAATTTTTTTTTAAAGAGTTACAGATAATGTTATTTGTGACTTATTATAATTCTAATTTATAAAAATATTATAAAACATAAATTTATATCCGTATAACCACTTGCAAAGACTTTATATGAAAATTTACATTGAAAGAATGCATGATGTGAGCGGTTGCATTCGCAAGTTCCTTCTCAATTATTGGCTCTAGCTTTGTTCTCTATCAGTGTTTGTGGCCCTCCTATAAACATCTACCATTTATATATTGAAAGCACTAGGGGCCCTTTGAGAATTGATTAATA